>NC_092382.1:93723208-93804200 GCF_030028105.1 Mobula birostris
CTCGCCCGCCCATCCGTATCCCACCGGACCCCACCTCGCCCGCCCATCCGTATCCCACTGGGCCCGCCCGCCCGTATCCCACCGGACCCCACCTCGCCCGCCCGCCCGTATCCCACCGAACCCCACCTCGCCCGCCCATCCGTATCCCACCGGGCCCGCCCGCCCGTATCCCACCGGACCCCACCTCGCCCGCCCATCCGTATCCCACCGGACCCCCCCTCGCCCGCCCATCCGTATCCCACCGGACCCACCTCGCCCGCCCGCCCGTATCCCACCGGACCCCACCTCGCCCGCCCATCCGTATCCCACCGGGCCCGCCCGCCCGTATCCCACCGGACCCCACCTCGCCCGCCCGCCCGTATCCCACCGGACCCCACCTCGCCCGCCCATCCGTATCCCACCGGACCCCCCCTCGCCCGCCCATCCGTATCCCACCGGACCCACCTCGCCCGCCCGCCCGTATCCCACCGGACCCCACCTCGCCCGCCCATCCGTATCCCACCGGACCCACCTCGCCCGCCCGCCCGTATCCCACCGGACCCCACCTCGCCCGCCCATCCGTATCCCACCGGGCCCGCCCGCCCGTATCCCACCGGACCCCACCTCGCCCGCCCGCCCGTATCCCACCGGACCCCACCTCGCCCGCCCATCCGTATCCCACCGGACCCACCTAGCCCGCCCGCCCGTATCCCACCGGACCCCACCTCGCCCGCCCATCCGTATCCCACCGGACCCACCTCGCCCGCCCGCCCGTATCCCACCGGACCCCCCCTCGCCCGCCCATCCGTATCCCACCGGACCCACCTCGCCCGCCCGCCCGTATCCCACCGGACCCCACCTCGCCCGCCCATCCGTATCCCACCGGGCCCGCCCGCCCGTATCCCACCGGACCCCACCTCGCCCGCCCATCCGTATCCCACCGGACCCCACCTCGCCCACCCGCCCGTATCCCACCGGGCCCGCCCTCGCCCGCCCATCCGTATCCCACCGGACCCACCTCGCCCGCCCAACCGTATCCCACCGGACCCCCCCTCGCCCGCCCGCCCGTATCCCACCGGACCCCACCTCGCCCGCCCATCCGTATCCCACCGGACCCCACCTCGCCCACCCGACCGTATCCCACCGGACCCCCCCTCGCCCGCCCGACCGTATCCCACTGGGCCCCCCTCGCCCGCCCATCCGTATCCCACCGGGCCCCCCCTCGCCCGCCCGTATCCCACCGGACCCACCTCGCCCGCCTGCCCGTATCCCACCGGGCCCCACCTCGCCCGCCCATCCGTATCCCACCGGACCCCACCTCGCCCGCCCATCCGTATCCCACCGGGCCCCACCTCGCCCGCCCATCCGTATCCCACCGGGCCCCACCTCGCCCGCCCGACCGTATCCCACCGGACCCCACCTCGCCCGCCCGCCCGTATCCCACCGGACCCCCCCTCGCCCGCCCGACCGTATCCCACCGGGCCCACCTCGCCCGCCCGACCGTATCCCACCGGACCCCCCCTCGCCCGCCCGACCGTATCCCACCGGACCCCCCCTCGCCTGCCCGACCGTATCCCACCGGACCCCACCTCGCCCACCCGACCGTATCCCACCGGGCCCACCTCGCCCGCCCGACCGTATCCCACCGGCCCCCCCTCGCCCGCCCGACCGTATCCCACCGGACCCCCCCTCGCCCGCCCGCCCGTATCCCACCGGACCCCACCTCGCCCGCCCATCCGTATCCCACCGGGCCCCACCTCGCCCGCCCATCCGTATCCCACCGGGCCCCAGCTCGCCCGCCCGACCGTATCCCACCGGCCCCCCCTCGCCCGCCCGACCGTATCCCACCGGACCCCCCCTCGCCCGCCCGACCGTATCCCACCGGGCCCACCTCGCCCGCCCGCCCGTATCCCACCGGGCCCCACCTCGCCCGCCCATCCATATCCCACCGGCCCCCCCTCGCCCGCCCATCCATATCCCACCGGACCCCCCCTCGCCCGCCCATCCATATCCCACCGGACCCCCCCTCGCCCGCCCGACCGTATCCCACCGGACCCCCCCTCGCCCGCCCGACCGTATCCCACCGGCCCCCCCTCGCCCGCCCGACCGTATCCCACCGGACCCCCCCTCGCCCGCCCGCCCGTATCCCACCGGACCCCACCTCGCCCGCCCATCCATATCCCACCGGGCCCCACCTCGCCCGCCCATCCGTATCCCACCGGGCCCCAGCTCGCCCGCCCGACCGTATCCCACCGGCCCCCCCTCGCCCGCCCGACCGTATCCCACCGGACCCCCCCTCGCCCGCCCGCCCGTATCCCACCGGGCCCCACCTCGCCCGCCCATCCATATCCCACCGGCCCCCCCTCGCCCGCCCATCCATATCCCACCGGACCCCCCCTCGCCCGCCCGCCCGTATCCCACCGGACCCCACCTCGCCCGCCCGACCGTATCCCACCGGACCCCACCTCGCCCGCCCGACCGTATCCCACCGGCCCCCCCTCGCCCGCCCGACCGTATCCCACCGGACCCCCCCTCGCCCGCCCATCCGTATCCCACCGGACCCACCTCGCCCGCCCGACCGTATCCCACCGGACCCCCCTCACCCGCCCGACCGTATCCCACCGGGCCCCACCTCGCCTGCCCGACCGTATCCCACCGGGCCCCCCTCACACACCTGTCCGTATCCCACCGGACCCCACCTCGCCTGCCCGACCGTATCCCACCGGGCCCCACCTCGCCCACCCGACCGTATCCCACCGGACCCCCCTCACCCGCCCGACCGTATCCCACCGGACCCGCCCGACCGTATCCCACCGGACCCCACCTCGCCCGCCCGACCGTATCCCACCGGACCCCCCTCACCCGCCCGACCGTATCCCACCGGGCCCCACCTCGCCTGCCCGACCGTATCCCACCGGGCCCACCTCGCCCGCCCGACCGTATCCCACCGGACCCCCCTCACCCGCCCGACCGTATCCCACCGGGCCCCACCTCGCCTGCCCGACCGTATCCCACCGGGCCCCCCCTCGCCCGCCCGTATCCCACCGGACCCCCCTCACCCGCCCGACCGTATCCCACCGGACCCCCCCTCGCCCGCCCGCCCGTATCCCACCGGACCCCCCCTCGCCCGCCCATCCGTATCCCACCGGACCCACCTCGCCTGCCCGACCGTATCCCACCGGGCCCCCCTCACACACCTGTCCGTATCCCACCGGACCCCACCTCGCCTGCCCGACCGTATCCCACCGGACCCCCCCTCGCCCGCCCGCCCGTATCCCACCGGACCCCCCCTCGCCCGCCCATCCGTATCCCACCGGACCCACCTCGCCTGCCCGACCGTATCCCACCGGGCCCCCCTCACACACCTGTCCGTATCCCACCGGACCCCACCTCGCCTGCCCGCCCGTATCCCACCGGACCCCCCTCGCCCACCTGTCCGTATCCCACCGGACCCCACCTCGCCTGCCCGACCGTATCCCACCGGGCCCCCCCTCGCCCACCCGACCGTATCCCACCGGGCCCACCTCGCCCGCCCGACCGTATCCCACCGGACCCCCCCTCACCCGCCCGACCGTATCCCACCGGGCCCACCTCGCCCACCCGACCGTATCCCACCGGACCCCACCTCGCCCACCCGACCGTATCCCACCGGGCCCCCCCTCGCCCACCCGACCATATCCCACCGGACCCACCTCGCCCGCCCATCCGTATCCCACCGGGCCCCCCCTCGCCCACCCGACCGTATCCCACCGGACCCCCCCTCGCCCACCCGCCCGTATCCCACCGGACCCCACCTCGCCCGCCCGACCGTATCCCACCGGGCCCCACCTCGCCCACCCGACCGTATCCCACCGGACCCCCCTCACCCGCCCGACCGTATCCCACCGGACCCGCCCGACCGTATCCCACCGGACCCCACCTCGCCCGCCCGACCGTATCCCACCGGACCCCCCTCACCCGCCCGACCGTATCCCACCGGGCCCCACCTCGCCTGCCCGACCGTATCCCACCGGGCCCCCCTCACACACCTGTCCGTATCCCACCGGACCCCACCTCGCCTGCCCGACCGTATCCCACCGGGCCCCCCCTCGCCCACCCGACCGTATCCCACCGGGCCCACCTCGCCCGCCCGACCGTATCCCACCGGACCCCCCCTCACCCGCCCGACCGTATCCCACCGGGCCCACCTCGCCCACCCGACCGTATCCCACCGGACCCCACCTCGCCCACCCGACCGTATCCCACCGGACCCACCTCGCCCGCCCATCCGTATCCCACCGGGCCCCCCCTCGCCCACCCGACCGTATCCCACCGGACCCCCCCTCGCCCACCCGCCCGTATCCCACCGGGCCCCACCTCGCCCGCCCGACCGTATCCCACCGGACCCCCCTCACCCGCCCGACCGTATCCCACCGGACCCCCCCTCGCCCGCCCGCCCGTATCCCACCGGGCCCCCCTCGCCCACCCGACCGTATCCCACCGGACCCCCCCTCACCCGCCCGACCGTATCCCACCGGGCCCACCTCGCCCGCCCATCCATATCCCACCGGGCCCCCCTCACACACCTGTCCGTATCCCACCGGACCCCACCTCGCCTGCCCGACCGTATCCCACCGGACCCCACCTCGCCCGCCCGACCGTATCCCACCGGACCCCCCTCACCCGCCCGACCGTATCCCACCGGGCCCCACCTCGCCTGCCCGACCGTATCCCACCGGGCCCCCCTCACACACCTGTCCGTATCCCACCGGACCCCACCTCGCCTGCCCGACCGTATCCCACCGGGCCCCCCCTCGCCCACCCGACCGTATCCCACCGGGCCCACCTCGCCCGCCCGACCGTATCCCACCGGACCCCCCCTCACCCGCCCGACCGTATCCCACCGGGCCCACCTCGCCCACCCGACCGTATCCCACCGGACCCCACCTCGCCCACCCGACCGTATCCCACCGGACCCACCTCGCCCGCCCATCCGTATCCCACCGGGCCCCCCCTCGCCCACCCGACCGTATCCCACCGGACCCCCCCTCGCCCACCCGCCCGTATCCCACCGGGCCCACCTCGCCCACCCGCCCGTATCCCACCGGACCCCACCTCGCCTGCCCGACCGTATCCCACCGGACCCCCCCTCGCCCGCCCGACCGTATCCCACCGGACCCCCCCTCACCCGCCCGACCGTATCCCACCGGGCCCACCTCGCCCGCCCATCCATATCCCACCGGGCCCCCCTCACACACCTGTCCGTATCCCACCGGACCCCACCTCGCCTGCCCGACCGTATCCCACCGGACCCCCCCTCGCCCGCCCGCCCGTATCCCACCGGGCCCCCCTCGCCCACCCGACCGTATCCCACCGGACCCCCCCTCACCCGCCCGACCGTATCCCACCGGGCCCACCTCGCCCGCCCATCCATATCCCACCGGGCCCCCCTCACACACCTGTCCGTATCCCACCGGACCCCACCTCGCCTGCCCGACCGTATCCCACCGGACCCCCCCTCGCCCGCCCGACCGTATCCCACCGGACCCCCCCTCACCCGCCCGACCGTATCCCACCGGGCCCACCTCGCCCGCCCATCCATATCCCACCGGGCCCCCCTCACACACCTGTCCGTATCCCACCGGACCCCACCTCGCCTGCCCGACCGTATCCCACCGGACCCCCCCTCGCCCGCCCGCCCGTATCCCACCGGGCCCCCCTCGCCCACCCGACCGTATCCCACCGGACCCCCCCTCACCCGCCCGACCGTATCCCACCGGGCCCACCTCGCCCGCCCATCCATATCCCACCGGGCCCCCCTCACACACCTGTCCGTATCCCACCGGACCCCTGACTCCATGAACCCCACAGGTCCCCGTCTCACACCCTTGTCCGCACCCCATCGGCCGCTCTCGGACACGACGACGACGGAACCTCCCTTTGCGCCGGCTGCCAACGCGAACTTTGCGTTTCTCTGACCGATTCGATGTGGATCTGGGGAATGAAAATACTCCCAATCAGTCCTCCGATATTCTGAGGCGAACATCCGGCCAGGAGGCCGCCATTTCCGGTCAGCCACCCGCACGGGGCAAACGTATTGCCCGCCCGGTGACGTCATGCTCAACGGCGGCCGGGGTGCTGACGTCACTAGGACTGGTTCTCGGCCGCGTGGAAAACCTGTCAGGCCGGTGACGCTAAAGATTTGGGCGGGCCGTCGCTCGGCGGGCTTGCTCATTGGATGACTGGAACGTCAATTGGAAATGTTCAGTTAGCTGTCAATCAGAGTTCCGAAGGCGGGTCTCCGAGTATTCTACGAATCATTGTAGAGGTACCCGATAGCGGACATCAGGCATTGGAGCAGAAAAGTATCAGTCAGAGGTGGGTGGGAAAACGGGATGCAAAGCACGGGGGTGCGGGTGGTGACCGGCGGGAATATCAGGGAATGGAGCAGGAAAGTGTCTGTCAAAGATGGGGCGGGGCGTTGTACTCAAAACACCAAATCACAGTGGAGGGGACGGTCAGGGCGATCAGTGACTGGAGCAGCCGGGTGTCAGTCAAGCAGGGAAGCCGAAGTGAATATCACATAAAGCTGGAAACTGGGATCAGCCCCAAAGCGCAATTGGGATATCAGTACAAGTACAATGCACCCTAACAGGGATCAGTCTGAATTCCGCCGTGATTCTGTGCAATCCATCGTCACTGACGGCCGTGGAGGCCAAGTCATCGAGTGGGTTGACAGGTTCTTGCTAAATCAGGGCATGAAAGGTTACGGGAGAGAGCAAGTGAATGGGGTTGAGAGGTCTAACAAACCAGCCATGATTGAATGGCGGAGCAGAAATCAACGGGCCAAACGGCCTAATTCTGCTCCAATGCCTCATGTTCCAATTGTAGTGTAATCTAATCTAACCAGGATCAGTGTAAATATAACGCATCCTCACCGGGATCAGCGACTGTAAGAGGTCGGTGGGTTATGAGCATAGTTATAGTAAACCCTCACTGCGAACGGCGTGACAGAGCGGTGGCGATATTAGTGTAAATACAACCCAGGCCAACCCGGGCAAAGCCCTCCCGACTATTGAGCACATCTACAGGAAAAGCTGTTGCAGGAAAGCAGCATACATCATCAGGAACCCCACCACCCAGGGCATGCTCTCTTCTCGCTGCTTCCATGAGGAAGAAGGTACAGAAGCCTCAGGACTTTCACCACCACTTTTAGGAACAGTTACTACCCCAAAACCATCAGGCTCTTGAACCAAAGCGGATAGCTTCACTCACCCCGTCATTGAAATGCTCCCACAACCAATGATCTCACTTTCAAGGACTCTTCATCTCATGTTCTCGATGTTTTATTGCTCATTTATTATTGTTGTTTCTTTCTATTTGTGCAGCACGGTTTAATGACCTCATTCCCAGCGGCCCATCACTCCTACTAGGGCAAAGGACACTGTCAGCGGCTTTCAAGTGTCCTCTGCCCTGGGGTAGTCTCTGAAGTTTTCCCCAGGTGTAGCCCATCAAAGATCCTTCCTCCCCCAAGGATGTGGCCTTTGAGGCCTCATTTCAGTAGCAATGGTTCTTCACCCATGCCCAAACCTCCTCCTCCTCGCAGCCGGGCTTGGGACAGTCCATGACGGAGTTCTCTTCCCTGGAGCAGGGTGACTGAATACTGCACTCCTAGTGTGGCCACGTCTGCGTCCTGTACAACCCCACCATGGCCACCCACCGTCTGTGCTCAGCCCCCCTGACTGATGAAGCCCAAGTTGATAAAAGCCTTCAGTACTAACTTGTCTACCTGTGACTTCACTTTCAGGGAGCTGCGTACTTGTACTCCAAGGTCCCTCTGTTCTACAACACTCTCCAGATTACTGTGAAAACCCTACCTTGATCTGACTTTCCAAATTGCAACCTCTTGGCTCTCTTACCGAGCTGATAAAGATCAGCTTTGATAATGTTCTTCAAAGTTAATTTTATCTATTTTAATGTCATCATTGCCATCCAAATCGTTGATGCATACTCAGAGGCCACTTTATTAGGTACACCTGCACGTTAATGTAAATACCTAATCGGCCAATCATGAATCTGGAACTCATGCATAAAAGCATGCAGACATGGTCAAGGGGTTCAGTTGCTCAGGAGAAAGGGGAGGAAATGTAATCTGAGTGACAGTGACTGTGGAATAATTGTTGGTGCCAGACGAGTTGGTTTGAGAATCTCCCAAAATACTAGGATTTTCATACGTAACAGTCTCTAGAGTTTATAGAGAATGGTGCAAAAAACAAAAAAAAAACAAAATTGCTGAGGGTGGAAATGTCTTATTAATGAGAGAGGTCAGAGGAGAATGGCCAGACTGGTTCAAGCCAACAGGAAGGCGACAGTAACTCGAATAACCACACGTTACAACAGTGGTGTGCAGAAGAGCATCTCTGAATGCACAACACCTTGGAGTGGATGGGCTACATCCGCAGAAGACCATGAACACTCAGTGGCTGCTTTATTAGGTGCAAAAATTAGCAAATAAAGTGGCCACTGAGTGTAGGTGACGAACAAGGGTGGGTCCAACACCGACCTCTGAGGCCACGGGCCTCCAGCCTGAGAAATAACCACCCACCACCACCATCGAGGCAGTTCTGTGGACAAATAGCCAGCTCCCTCTGGACCCCAAGTGATCTAACCTTCCAGAGCAGCCTACCTTGTCGAACCTTCTCAAAAGCCTTACTGAAGTCCACGTACACCTGGACAACAGCAATATGTACGTCAGGCTGCCATTAGATATCAGCATTCACCGCCACCGTCCCCTCAGTACTAATTATCAAACTTCAAAACCTGGTCCTCAACCACATTCTGCAACTGGATGCTTGACTTCAGCAGAAGACCACCATCGGTGCGGACTGGAAATAACATCTCCTCGACTGCGATCGACACCAGGATGCGTGCGAAGCCCTCTGCTCTACTCTCCTCACACCCGTGGCTCATCACCCAGACGTTCCGCGGAGCGCATTCTGTCTGTTTGCAACTCCGTCTGGTTCAGAGGGGCCACTGCGCGGGATCGGGGAAAAAAAGCTGCTGAGGGTTGTAAACTCAGCCAGATCCACCACGGGCACTATCCTCCCCCACCAACGAGGACATCTTCAGTAAGCGATGCCTCAGAAAGGTGTGAAGGGCCCTCCCCATCCAGGACAGGCCCTCTACTCTTTACCGCCACCGGGAAGGAGGAACAGGAGACTGGGGACACTCAACGCTTCAGGAACAGTTCCTTCCCCTCTGCCACCAGATTTCCGAATGGTCCATGAAGCCACGAGCACTACCTCAGCATTTTCCTCCCTTTTTGCACTGTATCAGAATCAGGTTTATCATCACTGGCAGGTGTTGTGAAATTTGTTAAACTTAGCAGCAGCAGTTCAATGCCATACATAATATAGAAGGAAAAATCAATCAATCAATTGCAGTATATGTATACTGAATAGATTTTATAGGCATCCGTTAGTCTCGTGAGACCATGGATTTGCGCCTTGGAAGGTTTCCAGGGCGCAGGCCTGGGCAAGGTTGTATGGAAGACCAGCAGTTGCCCATGCTGCAAGTCTCCCCTCTCCACGCCACCGATGTTGTCCGAGGGAAGGGCATTAGGACCCACACAGCTTGGCACCGGTGTCGTCGCAGAGCAATGTGTGGTTAAGTGCCTTGCTCAAGGACACAACACGCTGCCTCAGCCAAGGCTCGAACTGGCGACCTTCAATCACTAGACCAATGCATTAACCACTTGGCCACGCGCCAATAGATTAAAATTATGCAAATAAACAGAAATATGTATTAAAAATGCGAGGTTGTGTTCATGGGTTCAATTTGCATTTAGGAATCGGATGGCAGAGGGGAAAAAGCTGTTCCTGAATCACTGTGGGTGTGCCTTCAGGCTTCCAAACCTTCTACCTGATAGTAACAGTGAGAATTATAATGTATAGCTGCATATATCCACTCATGCGGAAGGCTTTGAGAGTAAACCCTGAGGGAAAAATCCAGAGCTGGAGTTCGGAAGGCAGTCTTACTTTGCGTTCAACGCTGACTGGCAACTCCGGCAACGCTGCTGGTGCCAAACTGTATCGGTCTCTGCCATTCCTTTGGGTTCATCAGATGTGTTGGGGGGGGAGGCTTGCCACATGGGCAACAGCTTGCTCTCCATATCGTACTGCTGGGGCTTGCTTACCTAGACAGACAGGTCAATTCTGACCGACAGAGACCCTCTCTCAGAATTTGTCGTATATTTTACATATTGCACTGAACTGCTGCCGTAAAACAACAAATCTCATGACGTATATCAGTAATAAAAATTCTGATTCAATAGATCACGCTACCACCCTGCCCTCATCGACCTTCTTGCTTCACTTCACCAAAACAAAACTCAAGCCCATCAGACCTGATCTCCCACACACAAAGCTGCGTTGACCACACCTAATTGACCCTTGTTTTCCAGAGTTCTCCCCAGTAACTTACTTACCGCAGACATTAGGCCTACTGGTCTACAGGAACCAGGTTTTTCCTTGCAGCCCTTCTCAAACAACATTAGCCACACTCCTGTCTCCTGACCCACGGCTTTCAACACTGCATATATCTCTGCCCAGACTCCCATGTCTTGCCTGGCCTCCCCACAGTGTTCTTGGATAAACCTGGCCAGGACCTGGAGATATACCTACCCTTATACATTAAGGCACCTCCTCCACTGTAATGCAGATTTCCCCAAGACCTCCCTGATTACTTTCCCTACAAGTCCTCGTGCCTTTCTCCACAGTAAAAGCAGAAGAGAAATATTTACCAAGGACTTTGCCTTTATCTCCTGGGGCTCCACACATAGGTGTCCATTTTGATCTTTGATGGGCCCCAGTTACTCTTTTTCCCTGAATATACCGTCCCTTTCTGCAAGTACACCAAAGCCAACAGAACAATGGCCACTGGTCCTAAAGTGCTCCCCCAATGTCGCTCGGCCCTCCCTGACACCCAAGCGCAGGTCGACCTGCGTGAGTGAGGAATGAGCTACCAGTGGCGGTGGTGGATACAGGCTTGTTTTCAACATTTAAGAAGATACAGGGATGGGAGGGAGATATGGGGGGCTATGGTCCAGGTGCAGGTCAAAGAGACGAGGCAGATTAATATTTGGTACAGATTAGATGGGCCAAATGGCTTGTTTCTGCACTGTAGCGTTCTATGACCTTTGCCGTCTCCCTAGTACAGCACTCAATATATCATACAACAAAACTTCCCCAAGCACACCTCCTCCCCTATCTGGACCTTTAACACTTGGCAGCTTCAGTCTGTTAACCACCACTACACCCCTCCCCACCCCCT
Organism: Mobula birostris; assembly: GCF_030028105.1. Classification (NCBI taxonomy): domain Eukaryota; kingdom Metazoa; phylum Chordata; class Chondrichthyes; order Myliobatiformes; family Myliobatidae; genus Mobula; species Mobula birostris. The sequence continues at coordinate 93,734,498 of NC_092382.1, forward strand.
TCAAGGCTGACAGGACGATCCTTCCTGAGTCTTAAGCACAAATAATTCCTGGCAGGAACTTCTGAGCAGTGAGATTTTATTTCAAACAGTGAACACCGACGTTAAGATTTAAAAACAACATTGAGCCTTCTCTCGCTGTGCAGGTTGGCTCCGGACCGACAGAGAGTCGCGCTGGGGGTGGGGGTCGGGGGAAATGAGTGATTCGGAGTGCCTCCGAATCTAAACTCAAGGGCACGCTTGTCAAGCTGGTGACGAGAGGTCCTTTCTGGGTCACCCCATCACTCAATACCTGACCAGCGGCCTCACCCAATACCTCGCCACCTCTCCTCTGGTCTCCCCGGTAGTCCCAAGCGGGGTGCAGTCAATCTCTGAAACCCTCCTCAGAGAGCTTGACCCTCCATACCTTCCTGGCGGATCCTAGGTTTGAGCACTGCCACCCTGAGAATGAGAGGCCAGTCCATGAAACCCTTCTAACAGACCCACCACCACTCCTTCCATCTAGATCCTGGCTTTGAGCCCTGGGATCCCGAGTTACGTCTCTGAAAACCATCTTAGAACATGGGACCCTGAGTGAGAGGTCAGTCTCTGGAGATCCTGCCAGACTCTCCATCTCTTGCTACCGGGTCCTGGGTTTGGAGAATGGAGTCGGTCGGAACCGCTGTCTGTGACCTCCAGATCATCCAGCAAATCCTCAAAGGTCGGAGCCTGACTTCCGCTGCGGGTCGGAAGGCTCCGAGAGGGAATACACTCATTCTCCCCCATCCCTCCCCCTTGCCCGAACGTCTTTCGGGATTCAAAACTGAGGGGGAAAATGAGAAATAGAACCACAAAAAAACCAGTGGGAAACAAACGTCAAACCCTGCCACTCGTCTGCCAACCGGGAACTCCTGACATGTCACTCCGTCACCCTCCGTGCCTCGGTAAGGTTGGGAGGCGGGCGCTTTCCTCATGGTCTGACGGGAGGGGGAGGCTTTCCTCATAGATCGATAAGTGGCGTCTCCGACCTCCGCTTGCAGATCCAGTAGTTTGCCCGTGCGCACACAGCATTGGCCCAGGCTCTGCCGCGCAGGAAGACGCAGTTCTTGAACGCCTCCAGTTCGTAGTCAAAGTAACTGTCCGGATAATCTTTGTCCCAGAACCTAGGGAGAGGGAGGGAAGAGGGTCATGCATATCTCTCACCCGCGAATCGCACCCAGGGTCGAAATGACCCCTCCACCCACCTGTTTCCCACCCCTCCCAATCCAAGACAAGAGCCAGAAACTGACGTGTAGGCACCGTACAGTATGTAATGCTGGGACTTTTTATAAGGCACTGGACAGACCGTATTTGGAGTGTTGTGAGCAGCTCGAAGCCCCTCGTCGAAGGAAGGATGTGCTGGCAGTGGAGAGGATCCAGAGGAGATCCCGTGAATCAGGTGGCACGGTGGCGTAGTGCAGTGCACGTCGCTTTCCAGTCACGGCAACCCGGATTCAGTTCCCGCCGCTGCCTCTGAGGAGTTTGTACGTTCTCACTGTGACCGCGTGGGTTTCCTCCGGGTGCTCCGGTTCCCTGCCACCGTTGGTAGGTTAATTGGCCATTATAAATTGTCCTGTGATTAAGCTCAGATTAAATTGTGGGTTTACTTGGTGGTGTGGCTCTGTAAATAAATGAAAGGGTTAACATATGAGGAAAGTTTGATGTCTCTGTGCCTGTACTCGCTGGAGTTTAGAGAATGAGGGGGATCTCATTGTATGAGGAGTGTTTGATGACTCTGGGCCTGTACTCACTGGAGTTTAGAGAATGAGGGGGATCTCATTGTATGAGGAGCGTTTGATGTCTCTGGGCCTGTACTCGCTGGAGTTTAGAAGAATGAAGGGGATCTCATTGTATGAGGAGCGTTTGATGTCTCTGGGCCTGTACTCACTGGAGTTTAGAAGAATGAGGGGGGATCTCATTGTATGAGGAGTGTTTGGTGTCTCTGGGCCTGTACTCGCTGGAGTTTAGAAGAATGAGGGGGGATCTCATTGTATGAGGAGTGTTTGATGTCTCTGGGCCTGTACTCACTGGAGTTTAGAAGAATGAGGGGGGATCTCATTGTATGAGGAGTGTTTGATGTCTCTGGGCCTGTACTCACTGGAGTTTAGAGAATGAGAAGGGATCTCATTGTATGAGGAGTGTTTGATGTCTCTGGGCCTGTACTCGCCGGAGTTCAGAAGAATGAGGGGGGATCTCATTGTATGAGGAGTGTTTGATGTCTCTGGGCCTGTACTCACTGGAGTTAAGAGAATGAGGGGGATCTCATTGTATGAGGAGTGTTTGATGTCTCTGGGCCTGTACTCGCCGGAGTTTAGAAGAATGAGGGGGGATCTCATTGTATGAGGAGTGTTTGATGTCTCTGGGCCTGTACTCACTGGAGTTAAGAGAATGAGGGGGATCTCATTGTATGAGGAGTGTTTGATGTCTCTGGGCCTGTACTCACTGGAGTTTAGAGAATGAGGGGGATCTCATTGTATGAGGAGCGTTTGATGTCTCTGGGCCTGTACTCGCTGGAGTTTAGAAGAATGAGGGGGATCTCACTGTATGAGGAGTGTTTGATGTCTCTGGGCCTGTACTCACTGGAGTTTAGAGAATGAGGGGGATCTCATTGTATGAGGAGCGTTTGATGTCTCTGGGCCTGTACTCGCTGGAGTTTAGAAGAATGAGGGGGATCTCATTGTATGAGGAGCGTTTGATGTCTCTGGGCCTGTACTCACTGGAGTTTAGAAGAATGAGGGGGGATCTCATTGTATGAGGAGTGTTTGGTGTCTCTGGGCCTGTACTCGCTGCAGTTTAGAAGAATGAGGGGGGATCTCATTGTATGAGGAGTGTTTGATGTCTCTGGGCCTGTACTCACTGGAGTTTAGAAGAATGAGGGGGGATCTCATTGTATGAGGAGTGTTTGATGTCTCTGGGCCTGTACTCACTGGAGTTTAGAGAATGAGAAGGGATCTCATTGTATGAGGAGTGTTTGATGTCTCTGGGCCTGTACTCGCTGGAGTTTAGAAGAATGAGGGGGGATCTCATTGTATGAGGAGTGTTTGATGTCTCTGGGCCTGTACTCACTGGAGTTTAGAGAATGAGAAGGGATCTCATTGTATGAGGAGTGTTTGGATGTCTCTGGGCCTGTACTCACTGGAGTTAAGAGAATGAGGGGGATCTCATTGTATGAGGAGTGTTTGATGTCTCTGGGCCTGTACTCACTGGAGTTTAGAGAATGAGGGGGATCTCATTGTATGAGGAGCGTTTGATGTCTCTGGGCCTGTACTCGCTGGAGTTTAGAAGAATGAGGGGGATCTCACTGTATGAGGAGTGTTTGATGTCTCTGGGCCTGTACTCACTGGAGTTTAGAGAATGAGGGGGATCTCATTGTATGAGGAGCGTTTGATGTCTCTGGGCCTGTACTCGCTGGAGTTTAGAAGAATGAGGGGGATCTCATTGTATGAGGAGCGTTTGATGTCTCTGGGCCTGTACTCACTGGAGTTTAGAAGAATGAGGGGGGATCTCATTGTATGAGGAGTGTTTGGTGTCTCTGGGCCTGTACTCGCTGCAGTTTAGAAGAATGAGGGGGGATCTCATTGTATGAGGAGTGTTTGATGTCTCTGGGCCTGTACTCACTGGAGTTTAGAAGAATGAGGGGGGATCTCATTGTATGAGGAGTGTTTTGATGTCTCTGGGCCTGTACTCACTGGAGTTTAGAGAATGAGAAGGGATCTCATTGTATGAGGAGTGTTTGATGTCTCTGGGTCTGTACTCGCCGGAGTTTAGAAGAATGAGGGGGGATCTCATTGTATGAGGAGTGTTTGATGTCTCTGGGCCTGTACTCACTGGAGTTTAGAGAATGAGAAGGGATCTCATTGTATGAGGAGTGTTTGGATGTCTCTGGGCCTGTACTCACTGGAGTTTAGAAGAATGAGGGGGGATCTCATTGTATGAGGAGTGTTTGATGTCTCTGGGCCTGTACTCACTGGAGTTTAGAAGAATGAGGGGGGATCTCATTGTATGAGGAGTGTTTGATGTCTCTGGGCCTGTACTCACTGGAGTTTAGAGAATGAGAAGGGATCTCATTGTATGAGGAGTGTTTGATGTCTCTGGGCCTGTACTCGCCGGAGTTTAGAAGAATGAGGGGGGATCTCATTGTATGAGGAGTGTTTGATGTCTCTGGGCCTGTACTCACTGGAGTTTAGAGAATGAGAAGGGATCTCATTGTATGAGGAGTGTTTGGATGTCTCTAGGCCTGTACTCACTGGAGTTTAGAAGAATGAGGGGGGATCTCATTGTATGAGGAGTGTTTGATGTCTCTGGGCCTGTACTCACTGGAGTTTAGAAGAATGAGGGGGGGATCTCATTGTATGAGGAGTGTTTGATGTCTCTGGGCCTGTACTCACTGGAGTTTAGAGAATGAGGGGGATCTCATTGTATGAGGAGTGTTTGATGTCTCTGGGCCTGTACTCACTGGAGTTTAGAGAATGAGGGGGATCTCATTGCATGAGGAGTGTTTGATGTCTCTGGGCCTGTACTCACTGGAGTTTAGAGAATGAGGGGGATCTCATTGTATGAGGAGTGTTTGATGTCTCTGGGCCTGTACTCACTGGAGTTTAGAGAATGAGGGGGATCACATTGTATGAGGAGTGTTTGATGTCTCTGGGCCTGTACTCACTGGAGTTTAGAGAATGAGGGGGATCTCATTGCATGAGGAGTGTTTGATGTCTCTGGGCCTGTACTCACTGGAGTTTAGAGAATGAGGGGGATCTCATTGTATGAGGAGTGTTTGATGTCTCTGGGCCTGCACTCACTGGAGTTTAGAGAATGAGGGGGATCTCATTGCATGAGGAGTGTTTGATGTCTCTGGGCCTGTACTCACTGGAGTTTAGAGAATGAGGGGGGGATCTCATTGTATGAGGAGTGTTTGATGTCTCTGGGCCTGTACTCACTGGAGTTTAGAGAATGAGGGGGATCTCATTGTATGAGGAGTGTTTGATGTCTCTGGGCCTGTACTCGCCGGAGTTTAGAAGAATGAGGGGGATCTCATTGTATGAGGAGTGTTTGATGTCTCTGGGCCTGTACTCACTGTAGTTTAGTAGAGTGAGGCGGAGATCTTACTGAAACGTATCGAATATTAAAATAAGTAGCTAGAGTGGACGTGGAGAGGATGTTTCCTATAGTTGTAGAGTCTGGGACCAGAGAACACAGCCTTGGAATTTAAGGGGGTCTTCTTAGAATAGCGATGAGGAATTGCTTTAACAACAGGGTGGTGAATCGGTAGAATCCAATGCCCCAGACGGCTGTGCAGGTCAAGTCTATATTTAGAACATTAAACGCAGATCATTGTACATACTACTTGTCCCTTCAGCCCTTGATGTTGTGCTGACCTATTAGTAGCATTAATGGTAAGACTCTTGGCAGTGTGGAGGATCAGAGGGATCTTGGGGTCGGAGTCCATAGGACACTCAAAGCTACTGTGCAGGTTGACTATGTGGTTAAGAAGGCATACAGTGCATTGGCCTTCATCAGCCGTGGGATTGAGTTTAAGAGCCAAGAGGTAATGTTACAGCTATATAGGACCCCGGTCAGACCCCACTTGGAGTACTGTGCTCAGTGGGGAGCATGCCTTATGAAAACAGGTTGAGTGAACTCAGCCTTTTCTCCTTGGAGAGACGGAGGATGAGAGGTGACCTGGTAGAGGTGTATAAGATGAGAGGTACTGATTGTGTGAATAGTCAGAGGCTTTTTCCCCAGGGCTGAAATGGCTAGCACGAAAGGGCACAGTCTTAAGATGCTTGGAAGTAGGTACAGAGGAGATGTCAGGGGGAAGTTTTCTTTTAAACGCAGAGAGTGGTGAGTGCGTGGAAGGGGCTGCCGGTGACGGTGGTGGAGGCGGATACGACAGGGTCTTTGAAGAGACTCCTGGATAGGTACATGGAGCTGAGAAAAATAGGAGGCTATGGGTAACCCTCGGTGATTTGTGAAGTACGTACATGTTTGGCACAGCGTTGTGCGCTGAAGGGCCTGTACTGTGCTGTAGGTTTTCTGTGTTTAACTGTATGGATTTCAGGCACTCCGAGGGAGAGTGCACTCGGGTATGCTTAACTCCTGCCCGACCCTCCCACAACATAGGATGAGGCCCTTCAGCCCGACGGGTTGGTACCAGCCAACAGCAGCCAGCACTCACCCCCGGACGTACGTGGCAGAGTTTCACCGGAGACCCCAGCTACAATCACCCCAGCCCGTCACCTCCAGTGCTGTCTCAGTGGAGTTTACAAGGCCTCCCTATGGCGGCTAGGATTCTGGGGTGTACTGTAGAATAAAGATCCTTAACGGCTTGTAAGTGGAGATAGGGTCCTAAAGATAGCTTCGGGCACACTGGTCATCAGCTTCATAAATCAGGACACTGAGTGCTGGAGTTGGGATGTTCCGCTGCAATTGTACGAGACATTGGTGAGGCCGAATTTGGGGAATTGTGTGCAGTCCTGATCACCTGCCTACGGGAAGGGTACCTGTCAGCGTGAAAGAGTGCAGAGTAAGCTTACAAGGAGGATGCCGGGACTCGCGGAGCAGAGCTGAACACAACATAGAAGAGTGGAGGTCCTTCAGCCCAAGATATTGTGCTGACCTCGAGGCCTTTACTCCCTGGAGTGCAGCAGGGTGAGGGGAGATCCTACAGAGGGATACAGAATTTCAAGGGGTATGTATGGAGAGAATGAAAGCAGGCTTCCCCCCTGCCCCCAGGGCGAGCGGTGACAGGTTTAGGATGAAAGGTGATGTACATTTAAGGGGAATCTGAGGGGGGATCTTCTTCACTCAGACAGTGCGGCGACTGTGGAACGAGCTGCTGGTGGAACCCGTCGATGTGCGGGCTCGGCTGTAACACTGAAGAGAAGCTTGGATGGGTACGTGGACAGTCGGGTGCAGGGGGAGGCGGGCGACAAGGCAGGAGGTTGTGTCAGCATGGACTCGATGGGCCAAAGGGCGTGTTTCTATCCTGTACAACTCCTCGGGACGTGGGAGAAAACCAGACCAAGGGAAGGGCACTGGGGCTGATACAGCTTGGCACCGGTGTCGTCGCAGAGCAATGTGTGGTTAGGTGCCTTGCTCAAGGTCACAACACGCTGCCTCAGCTGGGGCTCGAAGTGACATATGCCTTAACCACTTGGCCACGTGCTCACACAGGCATTGAGTTACTAGTTTAATGAGTTAGGCATTGACTTACTAGTTTAATGAGTTAGGCGTTCAGTTACTAGTTTAATGAGTTAGGCATTGAGTTACTAGTTTAATGAGTTTGGGCTGAAGGACCTGGCCCTGTCCCTGTCCTGTTCTGTGTTCCTGGGCGGATACCCGCAGAGCGGCTCAGCCCGTGACTCACGTTAAGTCGTCTTGCAGGACAGTTCCATCCACCCAGGTCCAGGTCAATTCCAGCGGGTTGTCCTTGATTCCGACCCAGTAGGCGCGGCTGGCGTTGTACTCCGCCACAAATTGCTGTAATGGCAGAGACAGAAGGAAAGGAGGCCATTCTACTGCAAGGCTACCCCACCAGCGATCGCGGCCGGGACGGGACGGCTGAGCGATGCTGACAGAGGGACTGATGCCCCGCAGCCCCATCACCCCCTCCCCACCCCACCCCTCGTTTTTAAATGTCCTGCATTCCTCCTCCTCCTCGCCGCCGGTGAAACTACTAACTGCTGACGCCAGAGACAAATACATACACCTTAAGTATTGTACATAAAACACAGAACAGCACAGTCGAGTACAGGCCCTTCGGCCCACAATATTGTGATACTTTCCCGTATTTGAGCCTTTCACTCCATTCACTGAGCGCCTCACGTCTATGTGCCTAGCTGAGAGACTGTTAAATGACCCTAATGAATCTGCCACTACCACCACCCCTGCTAGGGCGTACTAGACGCCCACCACACTGTGTGAGAAAAAAAAACTTACCTCTGACATCTCTTCTATACTCCTTGAAATTATGCCCTCCGATACCAGTCATTCCCAGCCTGGGAACATGGTGCTGGCTGTCCACTGGATCTGGCCCTCTTGTACGGGTGGTGGCGTGGAGATACGTCTCTACCAAAGGAGCCCCTTCGCTCCGCTGGCCTGCCGGTCACCCTCGGGCAAGGTGCAGCACCCGCTTAGTTCCAATCCCCCCCTCCGCTGCCCTCCAATCGGACGTGAGGCCTTGGGTTCAGCTGTGAGCAGCCGGTGCACATCACAGGTCCTGGTTCCGCGACCACTGACACCAGGCGGACAACCTCTGGAGGGTATTGATAATGGCTGGGGAGTTGCTCGTCTGGTAAAGACGCTGCCAAGATCAAGGCAACAGCAAACCACTTCTGCGGAACAACTTGCCAAGGACAAGCATGGTTACGAGACCATAATCACCCTCACCATTCGGACACAGCACTCAGAGAAAACGATGTCCAAGTTGTGAGTTATGCAACCTCGTATTGGCCATTTCCGTCTTGGGAAAAAGTCTCTGGCCATCCACTCGACCGAAGCCTCTTGTCACCTTGTACTCCTCACCTCTCATCCTCCTTCACTGCGTAAAGAAAAGCCCGACCTCACTCAACCTACCCTCATGAGACATGCTCTCTAATCCAGGCAGCATCCCGGTAAAGCTCCGTGACCTCCGTAAAAATTCCACATTCTTCCCATAACGAGGTGACCAGAGCCGAAAGCAGCAAGCCAGAATTTCACAGAGCTGCAACCTTCCCTCACAGCTTTTGAACTCAATCCCACTTAAGACTCGTGCGGCACCCTGTCAGCCGGGGTAATGCTCGGGCCAGGCCCAGGACGTCTTGCTGCCGCTCTGCCTGCAGAACGTCCCTACAGAACACCCTCCCTCAGGCCGTACAGAAGACGTGCTGCCTCACGCAGGGCCGGGCTCCACAAAGCCACAGTGAAGCTGAATATGGTACCAGCACCCAGCCCCCACCCCACCCCCAGAAACAGAACTGCAACTAACACCCAGTGAGCGGAGGGGTGTCTCTGGAAGATCCGGGGTGAGAGCTCTCAACTGCACTCACATGGGCTGCCATCATGGGATTCAAATTTACTGATATGTAGCCTATAGTTATTTCAGGCCAAAATTGTCCACCTGCACTTTCCCTGTAGCTGTGACACTTTAGTCTGCAGTCTGTTATTATTTGTGAAACATCCTGATTCCAATTATTCAGTTTAAAACTCTATCCACAGCCCTAGTTAAGTGATTCGCCAGGACCCTTGTCTCAGAATGGTCCGGGTTCCTTTGGTACACCCCCCTCCTTTTCAATGTTCTACAAATTCAAACCTACTTTTTCCACACCAGTCTTTGAGCCACACATTTAGTTATCTGATCAAAGCATATATATGTCATCACGTACAGCACTGTGCAAAAGTGCCTGTAAAAAGTATTCACCCCCCTTGAAAGTTTTCATGTTTTATTGTTTTACAACATTGAATCACAGTGGATTTAATTTGGCTTTTTGACCCTGATCAACAGAAAAAGACTTTTGTGTCAAAGTGAAAACAGCTCTCTACAAAGGGATCTAAATTAATTACAAATATAAAACACAAAATAATTGATTACATAAGTATTTACCCCCTTTAATATGACACACCAAATCATCGCTGGTGCGGCCAATTGACTTCTGAAGTCACAAAGTTAGTTAAATGAGGATCTGTTTTTGGAGACCTGTGTGCAGTCAAGGTGTTTCAAATGAATGTAGTGAAAATACACCTGTAATCCGAGGGTCCAACCGCTGCTGAATCAGTATCCTGGCAAAAGCTGCAGCATGAAGACAAAACAACACGCCAAGCAACTCCGCAGAAAGGTCATTGAAAAGTACAAGTCAGGAGATGGGTGCAAGAAAATTCCTGTCACTGAATATCTCTTGGAGTACAGTTAAGTCAATCATCAAAAATGGAAAGAGTATGGCACAGGTGTAAATATACCCAGAGCAGGCCGTCCTCAAAACCTGAGCGACCAAGCAAGAAGGGGAATTGAATATCGGTGAGGCTGTTTTTGTGCCTGAATTACAGGTAACAATAAAGAAACATCTTTCTACCCATTTCTCAGTATAAACAGAAAAACTAGTTGCTATCATTTTGGGTTCACAGTGGGTGGAAAAAATTTGTCCTTGCAAAGTTATAATTTGTTCAGATTCTTTTTCGGTTTTGACTCGTCTCACTCTAGCAGCAGGTCGGATTTACTGCTGGAAGCTCTTCAAACTTTATTTCATGTTCAAAGTATTGGTTTACATATCTCTTTTTATGGGTGCCTGCAGATAGAGGGGTTGAGGGGAATGAGGGGGTTGATTGTTTGGCCAAAAAACTCTTTTTAAGTTCATCTGTCGGCATAGAACTTCCACTTAGCAAATCAAGGGGTTGGTGGGGCTAAGAATTAGGGGAGTATGGCAAGAGTTATGGGATAACGGGCACCAGGGGAGACACCTTTACAGAATACACAAAAGCGTTGCGTCTATGGGGGAAGGGGGAAAATAGCAGAGTGAAGTTGAGGCTTTGGGGATAATTTACCAAAACTGTCCAGACTCTGGGCAGGTCCCAGCAGATTGGAAGAAGGTGAATGTCACACCTCTGTTGAAAACAGGATGTAGGAAAAAGGCAGGTATTTATAGGCCAGTTAGTTTAAGATCTGTAGTTTAGGAAAATGCTTCAAACTACCATTGAAGAAATAGTGAGGCATCTGGAAAATGGATCCATCAGGTCAGTGCTGGGCCCACAACTGTTCATGAAATACATCAACGATCTGGAAGGGGGACCGAGCGTAGTATGTCTAAGTTTGCTGATGACACTAAATTGAGTGGAAAATCAAATTGTGCAGAAGATGCAGAGAGATATAGATAGGTTAAGTGAGTGGGCAAGGGTCTGGCAGATGGAGTATACGTTGGTAAATGTGAGGTCATCCACTTTGGAGGGAAAAATGGAAGAGCAGATTATTATTTAAATGGTAAAAAACATGCAGAATGCTGCTGTGCTGAGGGACGGGAGTGCTTGTGCATGAATCGCAAAGGGTTGGTTTTCCAGGTGCAGCGGGCTATCAAGAAGGCAAATGAAATGTTGGCCTTCATTGCTAGAGGGATTGAATTTAAGAGCAGGGAGGTTATACTGCAACTGTACAGAGTACTGGTGAGGCCGCACCTGGAGACTGCATGCAGTTCTGCTCTCCTTACTTGAGGAAGGACATGGAGGCGGTGCAGAGGAGGTTCACCAGGTTGATTCCAGAGACGAGGGGATTAGACTATGAGGAGAGATTGAGTTGCCTGGGATTGTACTCACTGGAATTCAGAAGAATGAGAGGAGATCTTATAGAAACATAAAAAATTATGAAAAGGATAGGTAAGATAGAGGCAGAAAAGTTGTTTTCAGTGGTAAGGGAGACTATAACTAGGAGACATAGTCTCAAGATTCAGGGGAGTAGATTTAGGACAGAGATGAGGAGGAACTGCTTTTCCCAGCGAGTGGTGAATCTGAAATTCTCTGCCCAATGAAGCAGTGGAGGCTACCTCAGTAAATATATTTAAGACAAGATTGGATAGATTTTTGCATAGTAGGGGAATTAAGGGTTACAGGGAAAAGGCAGGTAGGTGGAGATGAGTCCATGGTCAGATCAGCCATGATCTTATTGAATGACAGAGCAGGCTCGACCGGCCAGATGGCCGACTCCTGCTCCTAGTTCTTATGACAAGAGGGGAAGGAATTATATTGACTCGATTTAGAATTGGGCATCCTATGCTTAAATATTCCTTGTAACTTGTTGGAAAATATCACTCTTGGGTGTGTAGATGCTGTCATTATGAAACAGTTGAACACATTCTTTTGCATTGTGAAGCCAATAAGGTTGAAGAAAAGCAAACGCGGGCTGCACTCTTAGCTTTGGGGGTTAAATGTTTTCATTTAAAAACTTCACTAAGTTATGGAAGTGGCTTGAACTGAATTCACAATATTGTCTTTCATTATTTACAACCTATAGGGCTTTTTGTGGTAATTTAGTTTTCATTTCATAAAGAACTAGTGAGGGTTTTATTTCCCAGCTCTCTACACCACACTGTAGTCCAGTTGGTGGCGGTAATGCACCTTTTAGTTGGCTGCCAACCATCAGTAAAAGTCAGATCAAGAAGAAGAAGACTGGAGAGCGAGGCCACCAAGAGACCGATGACAACTCTGGAAGAGTTGCAGGCTTCAGTGGCTGAGATGGGAGAGACTGCACATAGAACAACTCTTGCCTGGGTGTTTCACCAGTCACAGCTTTATGGGAGAGTGGCAAGGAGAAAGCCACTGTTGAAAAAACTCTGAAGTAAAAAGGCAGTTTGGGAACGGAAATAAGAAAACTTAGCTTTGTATTGATAACAACACACACAAAAGTTGCTGGTGAACGCAGCAGGCCAGGCAGCATCTCTAGGAAGAGGTACAGTCGACGTTTCAGGCCGAGACCCTTCGTCAGGACTAACTGAAAGAAGGGACAGAAAGAGATTTGAAAGTGGGACGGGGAGGGGGAGATCCAAAATGATAGGAGAAGACAGGAGGGGGAGGGATGGAGCCAAGAGCTGGAAAATTAATTGGCAAAAGGGATACGAGGCTGGAGAAGGGAGAGGATCATGGGACGGGAGGCCTAGGGAGAAAGAAAGGGGGAGGGGCAGAAGCCCAGAGGATGGGCAAGGAGTATAGTGAGAGGGACAGTGGGAGAAAAAGAAAGAGAAAAAAATAATAATAATAAATAAGTAACAGATGGGGTACGAGGGAGAGGTGGGGCATTAACAGAAGTTTGAGAAGTCAATGTTCATGCCATCAGGTTGGAGGCTACCCAGACGGAATATAAGGTGTTGTTCCTCCAACCTGAGTGTGGCTTCATCTTTACAGTAGAGGAGGCTGTGGATAGACATGTCAGAATGGGAATGGGATGTGGAACTAAAATGTGTGGCCACTGGGAGATCCTGCTTTCTCTGACGGACAGAGCGTAGATGTTCAGCAAAGCGGTCTCCAGTCTGCGTCGGGTCTCGCTTACTTGGTCCGTTTCCAACACTTCCTTCCCCTTTCCCGATTTCTCTGTCTCCATTTCTGGAGACAGTCTACCTACTGATATAAACCCACTGACTCTCACAGCTACCTGGACTATACCGCGTCCCACCCTGTTACTTGTAAAGATACCATCCCCTTCTCTCAATTCCCCCATCTCTGCCACATCTGTTCTCAGGATGAGGCTTTTCATTCCAGAACTACTGAGCTGTCCTCCTTCTTCAAAGGAAGAGCCTTTCCTTCCTCCACCATCAATGCTGCCCTTGCCACATCTTCCCACTGCCGCACCAGGATAGGGTTCCTCTTGTTCTCACCCACTAGCCTCCGCACCTAGCACGTAATTCTCCAGAACTTCCACCACCTCCGATGCAAGCGGAACAAGAGCCACAACTTCCCCTACACCTCCTCCCTCACGACCATTCAGGGCCCCAAACAGTCCTTCCAGCTGAGCTGACACTTCACCTCTGGGTCTGTTGGGGCCATCTACTGTATCTGTTGCTCCTGGTGTGGCCTCCTGTATATCAGAGACCCAGCGTAGATTGGGAGACCGCTTTACCAAGCATCCATGTTCTGTCTACCAGGAAAAGCAGGATCTCCCAGTGTCTATCCATTTCAATTCTGCTTCCCATTCCCATTCTGACACAGCCTCCTCTACTATCGCGATGAGGTGACAAGCAGGTTGGGGGAGCAGTACCTTATATTCCAACTGGGTAACCTCCATGAACATCAATATCTCAAAGTTCCAGTAATTTTCCCCCTCCTTCACCATTCCTATTTCCTCTCTTATCTTACCTCCTTACCTACCCCTTCCCTTTCTCCCATGGTCTTCTACCCTCTATCAGATTCCCCCTTCTCCGGCCCTTTATCTCTTTCATCAAACTTCCCAGTTCTTTACTTCACCTCCTCCCCCTCTCCCAGTTTCACCGATCACCCACTACCTTGTACTTCTTCCTCCACTCCCTCCACCTTCTGAATCAGACTTCTCTTCTTTCTTTTCAGTCCTGATGAAGGGTCTCGGCCTGAAACGACAACTGTTTACTCTTTTCGAGAGATGCTGCCTGACCTGCTGAGTTCCTCCAGCATTTTGTGTGTGTTGCTTTGGATTTCCAGCATCTGCAGAATGTCTCGTGTCTGTGGATCCATCATGGGCACTCATCTCTCCACCATCGAGGACGCCTTTAAAAGGCAATGCCTCAAAACAGCAGCATCCAGCATTAAGCTCCTTCCCCACCCAGGACAGGCCCTCTGTCATTACCACCATCAGAGCGGAGGTACAGGGAACCTGAGCATTTACAGATCAGCTCCTTCCCCTCCACTATAAGATTTCTGAACAGACAATGAGCCCATGAACACGACTCAGGATGTTACCAAAGGCTCGAGGAGACTTTTACAGATGTACCGTGGAGAGCATTCGATGAACTCAGCAGGTCGGGCAGCATCAGTTAGAAACGATGAGTCGACGTTTCGGGCCGGAACCCCTCAGCCCTTTCTCACTGATGCTGCCCGACGTGCTGAGTTCATCCAGCGTACTGAAAGTGTTGCTTTGATCACAGCATCTGCAGATTATTTTGTGGAGAGCATTCGAACCAGTTGTACCACTGTCTGGTATTGGGCGGGGTGGGGAGGGGCACCAGCGCAGGCTTGGAAAAAGCCGCAGAAGATTACAAAGACAGCCAGCTCCATCATGAACACTGACACGCCCCCCACCCCCACCATCAAGCACACCTTCCAAAGGCCATGTCTCCAAAAGGCCTTTAAAGACCCCCATCACCCAGGACACGCTCTCTTCTCATTGCTGCCATCGAGGAGGAGGTAACGGAGACCGAAGGCACACACTCGATGTTTTAGGAACTGCTCTTTCCGTCCTCAGATTTACAACCGGACAATGAACGCATAACAGTATCCACTATTTGGCAATCTTTTTCACTAGTTAGTCATTTTTATGTAGTTCTTATTATAATTTTATGCCTGCACACCGTACTGTTGCCTCAGGACAATAAACAAAGAATCATTATTTGGTGATAACAAACCAGATTCTGAATTACACACAGTAGCCACTTTATTCGGCATCTCTTGTATCTCAGAACATGGCCACTGAGTGTACAGGTATGCTCGTGGTCTTCAGCTGCTGTAGTCCACCCACTGTGAGGTTCGAGCTGCTGTGCGTTCGGAGATGCTCGTCTGCACACCACCGTTGTAACGTGTGGTTATTTGAGTTACTGTCGCCTTCCCGTCAGCTTGAACCAGCCTGGCCATTCCCCTCTGACCTCTCTCACTAACAAGGCCCTTACACCCAGTAGATTTGTTTGTTTGTTTTTTGCACAATTCTCTGTAAACTCTGGAGACGGTTATGGATGAAAATCCCAGCAGATCAGCAGATTCTGAGATAGTCAAACCACCAACAGTCAAAGTCACTCAGATCACATTTCCTCCCCATTCTCATCATTGGTCTGAGCCACTGAACCTCTTGACCATGTCTGCATGCTTTTACGCACTGAGTTGCAGATACACGAGCCCATCATGTGGCAGCAACTCGATGCATAAAAGCACGCTGACATGGTCCAAGAGGTTCAGTGGCTGTTCAGACCAAACATCAGGATGGGGGAAGGAATGTGATCCAAGTGACTTTGATCGTGGAATGATTGTTGGTGCCAGATGGGGTGTCCCGCGTATCCCAGAATTTACCGACCCTCACACTTTCCTGCTGCCACAAAACAATGATTTCCGCATCCTCTGCGTTGGTGGCCATAAACCTGATTCTGAACATGCTGGACACCGCTGGCTCCTCTGGTTCCTACCTGTTCCTCCTCACTTCGGATCACCACCAGCTCAGAGCCCAGCGTGACGCAGGCCTGCCGACTCTCTTCCCAGCCCAAGGTGCTCATCGAGAAGAAGTAGCAGTTGCCTGCAAACAGCATCCAGGACCTGTGGCAGAGTTCAGTGGTGCAGTCTGGGAGGGCGGTGGGAAGAACGACAAAGCAGGCCAGATCAGCAACGTACAGGAGTGGGGGGAGGCAATGCCAATGGGGTGGCCTCCTTCGCACAGGCAAAATACCCTTGGCACTGCCCTTCCCACAGTGTGGCACTCCCCCCCCCCCACCTGTTCCTCCCACACTGCAGCTCTCCCTTCCTACTGGGAGGGTGGGAGGGAGAGGGTACGCCGGGTGGAGGGTTTCGAATGGGGGGGGGAGGGAGAGAGGTGCAGCAAAGTGGAAAGAGAGTGGAGAGGGGGAAGGGGGAGCGGGGAAGGTAGAGGGTGGCATGGGAGGCATAGGGGAAAGGATATGAGGAGAGGCAGGGGAAGGGAAGTGTGGTGGCAGAGAGGGAAGAGGAAGAGGGTCGGACCAAGGGTAGGGGGAGAGGAGACGAGGGGAAGGTTGGAGAGAAAGTGGGGGGGGGTGGAGGTTAGGGTGGGACAGGAAAAGGTTGGGGGTGAGGGGTTGAGATGAGAGAGGGGTGAGGGGATGAGGACGGAAGCAAGGAGGAATGGGAGGGAGAGGGAAGAGGGGGACAGGGAAAAGGAGGAGGAGGGGAAGGAGGGAGGGAGGAGGGGGAAGGAGGGAGGGAGGAGGAGGGAGGAGGGGGAAGGGGAGGGAGGAGGAGGGAGGAGGGGGAAGGGGAAGGAGGGAGGAGGGGGAGGGTGGGGGAAGGAGGGAGGGAGGAGGAGGGAGAAGGAGGGAGGGAGGAGGAGGGAGAAGGAGGGAGAAGGAGGGAGGGGGAAGGAGGGAGGGAGGAGGAGGGAGAAGGAGGGAGGGAGGAGGAGGGAGAAGGAGGGAGGGAGGAGGAGGGAGAAGGAGGGAGGGAGGAGGAGGGGGAAGGAGGGAGGGGGAAGGAGGGAGGGGGAAGGAGGGAGGGAGGAGGAGGGAGAAGGAGGGAGGGAGGAGGAAGGAGAAGGAGGGAGGGAGGAGGGGAGAGGAAAAGAAGAGAGATGGGGAAGGGGAAGGCAGGAAAGAAGGGGAAGAAGAGTGGAGGAAGGAAGAGGGCAGGGAAGAGGAGAGGATGGCTGGTGAGTCCTCTGCACACCAAAGGTCCGTGTCTTTCCGCCAATGCCCACGCACTCAATGACTATCGGTGTCTCCCCACGCCCACACTCACTGACGATCCTGCAGAAAGACTGTAGCCAGTTGAGGAAGGTTTCCTCATAGCGGCTGCACTGCGACTGTGAGAGGTTCTGCCCGACGGTGTCCATAGCCTGCGTGTAGTTGCTGCGGACGTCGTTGAGAGCGGCCTTCTTATGGGTGTAGTTTGCACGGAGCTGGGTGCCTGTGGGCAGAGACGGAAGGGAGAGTGAGTGGACGGCGTCAGGGCTCAGGCAATGCAGGAGATGCCGTGTCCCACAGCACACAGAAAGGTGCCAGCAACTGCTCTATCTTTCCTCACCCATCCCCTGCTTCCCTCCCTCACTCCTTCCTCAGCCTCCCCTGTCCGTCCCTCCCTCCTCCCTCTCTGCATGACCTCACCCTGCTCCCTTCCACTCCCACTGCTGTCGAACAGGACAGCACGTGAACAAACTCTCCGGCCGTCACCTCTTTACTGGAAACAAGTCATCCTATCCAGCTGCACACGGCCCTGATGGGGACAGCAGGGGGTGAGGATGGACAACAGGAGCGCGGAATGAGGGAGTGACGGGGGGCAAAGGAGTGGGGAATGAGGGGGCAGAGGGGGCAAAGGAGTGGGGAAGGAGGAGTGGGACAGGAGTAGGAAATGAGGAGATATCAGGAGGGGCAAAGGAGTGGGACAGGAGTGGGAAATGAGGGGATATCAGGAGGGGCAAAGGAGTGGGAAATGAGGGGACATCGGGAGGGGCAAAGGAGTGGGGAATGAGGGGACATCGGGAGGGGCAAAGGAGTGGGACAGGAGTGGGAAATGAGGGGATATCAGGAGGGGCAAAGGAGTGGGACAGGAGTGGGAAATGAGGGGATATCAGGAGGGGCAAAGGAGTGGGGAATGAGGGGACATCAGGAGGGGCAAAGGAGTGGGACAGGAGTGGGAAATGAGGGGATATCAGGAGGGGCAAAGGAGTGGGACAGGAGTGGGAAATGAGGGGATATCAGGAGGGGCAAAGGAGTGGGGAATGAGGGGACATCGGGAGGGGAAAAGGAGTGGGACAGGAGTGGGAATGTCAAGAGGAATGGGGGGTAAGGGGGTAAGGAGCAGAGATGGGAGGGGCTGAGGAGCAGGGAGGGAGGGGTAAGGAGTGCGGACGGGAGGGGTTAAAGAAGCGGGAAGGGAGGGTGTGAGCTGCGGGGATGGGAGGTGAGGTAATGAGTCAGGACAAGATGGGGAATAGGTGGGGACTGGAAGGGTGAAACACGGGATGGGGAGGAGGAACAAATGGTCGGGGGCGTTAGGCCCTCGAAACGGGAGGGGGACCTCTTGTACGACAAGACGGACTCTTGGTGTGGCGGTCCACACAAAAATGCATTCGCACGCAAAGCCGTCCCGCGATTCTTTAACCACAACCCGGAATAAAATGATACACAAGGATTAGCTTCACTGCCAAACGAAGCAGCGAATTATTTCTCAAACCTGAGAGCAAGGAGATGTTTTTACAGGGAATGTCTCTTGCCGGTTTGGTGCCAGTGAGACTGCTGTGAGAACAAAGTGACATGAGATGGTGATGGGGGTGGGGATCTCATTGAAACCTATCAAATGTTGAATAGCTCAGATAGAGTGGATGTAGAGAGGATACTTCCTGTAGTGGGGGAGTCTAGGAGCGGAGGGCACAGCCTCAGAATACTCTGAGCCAGAGGCTGGTGAATCTCTGGAATTAATTGCCCGAGACGCCAGTGGACTCGATGGGCAGAATGGCCTAATTCTGCCCCTATGGTATGTTTTGCAATCCTCGCAGTGTTGGTGTACACGTCAGTACAAAAACAACGCTATTTGGAAATGACGCAGACACGAGGAGATCTGCAGATGCTGGAAATTCAAGCAACACACATCAAAGTTGCCGGTGAACGCAGCAGGCCAGGCAGCATCTCTAGGAAGAGGTACAGTCGACGTTTCAGGCCGAGACCCTTCGTCAGGACTAACTGAAGGAAGAGCGAGTAAGAGATTTGAAAGGGGGAGGGGGAGAGGGAGATCCAAAATGATAGGAGAAGGCAGGAGGGGGAGGGATGGAGCCAAGAGCTGGACAGGTGATTGGCAAAAGGGATATGAGGCTGGAGAAGGGAGAGGGTCATGGAAATGATGTTATTTTTCAATAGACTTTTTAAAAGATATTATAATATACTTGATTTATTTCAATCTGTCTCTGTGGTACTTTTATTAATAGTATAACAATGATTACAACAGGATTCATCCCTTTTTCTTAAAAAAATCCATAATTATGGATAGTAATCTAGTAATCAATAATAGTCTCTCTTCAAAATTACAATGGAACATAGAACACAGGATACAACACAGGCGCTTCAGCTCACAATGTTGTGCTGACCTTTTAACCTAGTCTAAGATCGATCTAACCTTCCCTCCTAGTTTCTTCAGTGCCCCTGTACCACTGCCCTAAGCATCTACCACCCTGTACTAACAACAAATATAATACACATATTGTCTCTGACATTCCTCCGATCACCTTTAAACACGAGAGATTCCGCAGGCACTGGCCATCCGGAGCAACACACACAAAATGCTGGAGGAACTCGGCAGGCCAGGCAGCATCTGTGGAAATGGATGAACTGTATTAGACATTTCCACCCCGGGAAAAAAGAAATCTCTGGCTCTCCGCTCGATCTACACCTCTTATTATCTTGCACAGCTCTATCAAGTCACCTCTCATCTTCTCTCGCTCCGAAGGGAAAAGCTCTAAACTCAGAAGACATGCTCTCCAGTCTAGACAGCATCCTGGTGAATCTCCTCTGTAGCTTCCTGTAGTGAGGTGACAAGAACTGAACACTATACTCCAAGTGCGGTCTAACCAGGGTTTTACAGAGCTGCAGCATTAGCTCATAGTTCTTGAACTCAAACCTGAGATTAATGAAGGCCAACACACCGCAGGCCTTCTAACCAACCCTACCAAACTGCACGGCCACTTTGGACCAGTGGACGTGGACCACCAGGATTCCGCTGTTCCTCCACACTGCTAAGAATCTAAAAGGAGAAATGTTTTTAGATTACCACCAATTTTAGCACAGACTTTCAAAAAGGTCCTGGGGTATCAGCATACCCCTTTCTGATCTTGCTATCTTCCATGTCCTTGTTCGTCTCTGCCCTCCTGTCGGCACGATTAACTATACTCTGGAAACCAGCACTCATCTGTAATCTGTCAAGTAGGGTGCCGTGCACAATCCTGATTTGATGGAGACAGATGTGACAGAATGGAGGAACACCTGGAGAAACTTCTGAAATGCCTTTTTCGCTGCTGCTGCTACTGTGTGATCCTGAATCTCCAGAGGGGAAGGCCCCAAACCCTCGGCTTTGCTTGTCGTTCGGCAGCCGGGACGGGGTTGAAGTGCTTGGCAGAGATGGTGCTCGGCGCTCGGTGTCGGAGGCTCAAAGTTTTCGAACAGACTCGGAGTCGGACTGTGGCCAGGTGCTTCCAATGCATCGGCAGTTGTCGGTGCCTGGAGGTTTATGGCAAAGAGAGTTTCTCCCTTCTGCTGCATCGGAACTTTGAGACTTTTTTTTACCGTGCCCATGGTCTGCCCTTTACCAAATTATGGTACTGCTTTGCACTGCTGTAACTATATGTTATAATTATGTTGTCTTGTCAGTGTTAGTCTTTGGTTTGTCTTGTTTTTTTCTTTGTGATATCACTCCGGAGGAACATTGCATCATTTCTTAATGCATGCATTTCTAAATGACAATAAACGAGGACTGAGTGCCCTCATAATCTAATCATCCCTCAACTATACCTTACTTATGCACGGGGAGAGCAGTGTGGCCCCTCTCACCGCACTGCTCTGAAGTCTCCACAGAGAAATTTCCACAGGACTTATTTCCTGCATAAATAATTTACATATCACTATTTAACTATTTATGGTTTTATTACTATTTATTATTTATGGTGCAACTGTAACAAAAACCAATTTCCCCCAGGATCAATAAAGTATTACTATGACTAAGTGTGATTTCTAGACAGGATTGGCTCGCAGTTACGGATACTGACCGCTTGGTGAATTGTGTGTGCTCAAATTGCTTCGCTTGCAACATCAATCGCCTTTCACAATGCAGGTCTTAAAAGTCAAATAGAAACTATAAGCTGACAGCCGATGATAACCTGAAGTCAGTAAAGTGATTGTTTTTCAGTTGGTGTGTGCGTGCTTTGCATCCTTCCGTTACATTTGTATCTCATCTCCAGTAAGTGAAATAGCTCAGGCGCCCCTAAGGAAACTTACACTCATCAAAGGCCTTACCTCATACTGCCCACGGCTACCCTTGACTGCACATTACCTTTAACCCCCGCCTTGCTTCCACACTCTCCCCTCTCCCCTCGCCACCTCAACATTTCACCTCCTCCTTCCCCCCCACCCCGAACTTCATCACACAGGAGAACAGTAACTCACCCTTGGAGGTCAGGATGACCACAATGATGGTGAAGATTATCAATGCCACCAGAGTTCCCCAGGCCATCTTCTTCCAGGCGCTCCCACAGTAGGTCTGCCAACACACTGCTGTGGACACAAAGCGCACGTGAATGCTACTCATCCAAACGCTGAGGGCTTGGGTGGAAGGAGGCGAGGCGGTGGGTTTGGGGAACGCTGGCAAGCCGTGGCTCCCCCAGAGATAACCAGGTGACGGAGCAAGTGAGCCACAGGGTCCCGGGACCCCCATCTACAGACTGGCAAACCAACAGCATTGGATTAGAGTCACCGAACACTACAGCAGAGAAACAGGATTTGAGACAAGGCTGGATAGATAGTATAGTAGGGGAATTAAGGGTTATGAGGAAAATGCTGGTAGGTGGAGATGAGTCAGTGGTCAGTTCAGCCGTGATCTTATTGAATGACAGAGCAGGCTTGATGGGCCAGGTGGCCAACTCCTGCTCCTAGTTCTTCTGCAAGCGAAATAGCTCAGGCGCCCCTGAGGAAAGTTTTCTTCTCATTGCTGTGACTACAGGGCGAGGAGAGCATCTCCAGAGGACCAACACACACAAAATGCTGGCCAGGCAGCATCTGCGGAAGGAAATTAACAGCTGACGTTTTGGGCCAAGATCTTTCATCAGGACTGGAAAGGAAGGGAGGTGGGGTCAGAAGCCAGATTAAGGGTGGGGAGAGAGGGGAGAGGAGGAAGAGTACAAGCTGGGAGGTGATAGTGAGACCCAGTGAGGGGAAGGTGGGTGAGTGAGGGGAGGGAAGGGTGAGGAGCTCGGAGGTGATAAGCGAGACCGAGTGAGGGGAAGGTGACTGAGTGAGGGGAGGGAAGAGTGAGGAGCTGGGAGGTGAGAGGTGAGACCGAGTGAGGGGAAGGTGAGTGAGGGGAGGGGAGGGTGAGGAGCTGGGAGGTGATAGGTGAGACCAGGTGAGTGAGAGAGCATGGCTCCCTCATGTACACACAACCCTGGTCTCCCTAGTCCCATCGACCTCCACCCGGACCATATCCCTCTAAACCCCTCCCCATCCATGTACCTATCCAAACTTCTCTTCAACGTTACAATTGCCCCCCTCCTCATTTTCCTGCACTCCAGCGAATGAAATCCTAACCTATCCAACCTATCCCCATAATGCGGGTCAAGTCCCAGCAACATCTTTGTACATTTACCCTGCACCCCTTCAGTCCTGTTGGTGTCAACGCACGCAAAATGCTGGAGGAACTCAGCAGGCCAGGCAGCATCTGTGGAAAGGAGTAAACGGTCTATGATTCGGGCCGAGACTCTTCGTCAAAACGCCGACTGTGTACTCTTTTCCACGGACACTGCCTGAGCTGCTGAGTTCCTCCAGCATTCTGTGTGTGTTTGACAGCGACTGCTGATTGTCTCCTGTTCGTGATATCATTCCTCCAGAGAGCTGGCCAGAACTGCCCAAATACTCCAAGTTAGGCTCACCAACCTCAACATAACATCCCAACCCCACACTCAATACTTTGATTTATCAAGGCCAATGTGCCAAAAGCTTTCTTTGCAACACTATCCACTTTCAAGAAATGATGGATCTGTATATTCCCAGGTGACTTTGTTCCTCGCTGTGTAAGTCCCACATTGATTTGTCCTCCCAAAGTGCAACACTTATCCACATTAAAAGTTCACGGTAAGTTTACTGTCAAGGTGCATGTATGTCGCCACGTACTACCGCGAGATTCATCTTCCTGTGGGCATTCATGGTAAATACAAAGAAGCACCATAGAGTCACAAAGATGGACAAAGAACCGATGTGCAAAGGAAGACAAACTGGTAAATAGAGAAAGAAAGAAGGATGGAAAGAAAGAAAGAGAAAGAAGGAAATAAAGAAGTAAAGAAGGAAAGAAAGAAATCTGAGAACTTGAGTTGTAAAGTACTAAAAAGTGAGTCCACAAGTCGTGGGATCAGTGCTCAGTGTTGAAGTGAGTGAAATTCCATCTGCATCTTCTCAGCTGGTCTAGATCCTGCTACAAACTTTGTTAACCTTCCTTGATATCCAGAACACCCCCAAACTTGATAGAAACAAAGGAACACAGAAAACCTACAGCACAATACAGGCCCTTCAGCCCATAAAGCTGTGCTGAACATGTCCTTACCTTAGCAATTACCCAGGGTTACCCATAGCCCTCTATTTTCCAAGCTCCATGTACCAGTCCAGGAGTCTCTTAAAAGACCCTATTGTATCTGCCTCCACCACTGTCACCGGCAGCCCATTCCACGCACTCACCACTCTCTGTGTAAAAAAACTTACTCCTGACATCTCCTCTGTACCTACTTCCAAGCACCTTAAAACTGTGTCCTCTCGTGCTAGCCACTCCAGCCCTGGGAAAAGTCTCTGACTATCCACACAACCAATGCCTCTCATTATCTTATACACCTCTATCAGGTCACCTCTCATCCTCCACCGCTCCAAGGAGAAAAGGCCGAGTTCACTCAACCTATTCGCATAAGGCATGCTCCCCAATCCAGGCAACATCCCTGTAAATCTCCTCTGCACCCTTTCTATGGTTTCCACTTCCTTCCTGTAGTGAGGTGACCAGAACTGAGCACAGTACTCCAAGTGTGGTCTGACCAGGGTCCTATATAGCTGCAACATTACCTCTCGACTTAAACTCAATCCCACGACTGATGAAGGCCAATGCACTATATGCCTTCTTAACCACAGAGCCAACCTGCACAGCAGCTTTGAGTGACCTATAGACTCGGACCCCAAGATCCCTGTGATCCTCCACACTGCCAAGATTCTTACCATTAATACTATATTCTACCATCATATTTGACCTACCAAAATGAACGACCTCACACTTATCTGGGTTGGACTCCATCTGTCACTTCTCAGTCCAGTTTTGCATCCTATCAACGTCCCACTGTAACCTCTGACAGTCCTCCACACTATCCACAACACCCCCAACCTTTGTGTCATCAGCAATTTTACTAACCCATCCCTCCACTTCCTCATCCAGGTCATTTATAAAAATCACAAAGAGCAGGGGTCCCAAAACAGATCCCTGAGGCACACCACCGGTCACCGACCTCTATGCAGAATATGACTTGTCTACAATCACTCTTTGCCTTCTGTGGGCAAGCCAGTTCTGGATCCACAAATCAATGTCCCCTTGGATCCCATGCCTCCTAACTTTCTCAATAAGCCTTGCATGGGGTACCTTATCAAATGCCTTGCTGAAATCCATATACACTACATCTACTGCTCTACCTTCATCAATGTGTTTAGTCACATCCTCACAAAATTCAGTCAGGCTCATAAGGCTCATAAGAGATTCTGTAGACAATCCTTCCATGTCTTCCTCCTTTTCTGCAGCCGTAACACTATTACCTCTGATCAACAGTGCCACGCCCCCACCTCTTTTGCCTCCCTCCCTGTCCTTTCTGAAACATCTAAAGCCTGGCACTCTAAGTAACCATCCCTGTCCCTGAGCCATCCAAGTCTCTGTAATGGCCACAACATCATAGCTCCAAGTACTGATCCATGCTCTAAGCTCATCCGCTTTGTTTATAATACTCCTTGCATTAAAATAGACACATCTCAAACCATTGGTCTGAGCGCATCCCTTCTCTATCACCTGCCTATCCTCCCTGTCGCACTGTCTCCAAACTTTGTCTATTTGTGAGCCAACCGCCTCTTCCTCCGTCTCTTCAGTTCGGTTCCCACCCAGCAATCCTAGTTTAAACTCTCCCCAGTAGCCTTAGCAAACCAACCTGCCAGGATATTGGTCCCCATGGGATTCAAGTACAACTCATCCTTTTCGTACAGGTCACTCCTGCCCCAAAAGAGGTCCCAATGATCCAGAAATCTGAATCCCTGCTCCCTGCTCCAATCCCTCAGCCACACATTTATCCTCCACCTCACTCTATTCCTATACTCTATACTCACTCTAATCCTGAGATTACTACCTTTGACATCCTGCTTCTCAACTTCCTTCCTAACTCCCTGTAGTCTGCTTTCAGGACCTCCTCCCTTTTCCTACATAAGTCATTGGTACCAATATGTAGCACGACCTCTGGCTGTTCTCCTTCCCACTTCAGGATCTTGTGGACGCGATCAGAAACATCCTAGACCCTGGCACCTGGGAGGCAAACTACAATCTGTGCTTCTACCTTCAGACAGGTCAGAATCACCTGTCTGACCCCCTAACTATAGAGTCCCGTGTCACTGCTGCCATCCTCTTCCTTTCCCTACCCTTCTGAGCCACAGGGCCAGACTCTGTGCCACTGTCGCTTCCCCCAGGTAGGCCGTTTCCCCTCCCTCCAGCAGTACTCAAACAGGAGTACTTATTGTCAAGGGGTACAGCCACTGGGGTACTCCCTAGTATCTGACTCCTGCCCTTCCCTCTTCTGACTGTTACCCACTTCTCTGTCTCCCGAGGCCTTGGTGTGACTACCTGCCTGTAGTTCCTATCACCTCCTCACTCTCCCTGACCAGTTCCCTAACATGGTCCCTAAGGAGCTGCAGCTCGACACACCTGGCGCAGATGTGGCCGTCCGGGAGGCCGGGAGACTCCAGCACTCCCCACATCTGACACCGAGCACAGAACACCAGCCTCATACACATTCCCCCTGTCTGTATTCTGCACAGGCAGCGTACCTCACCTCAACCCGTTATCGCCGAAGCCCCGTTGGGCCAAAGCCTTCCTACTCTGTCTCCCCGTACCCCTAAACTCGCTCTGTAAGGTGTCTCCTTTTAAACCCTCCTCGCTGTTCTAACTGGCTGATGTCCACGCGCTTGCACAGTCGTGCCCCTATCAAACCGCTGAAGAAAGAACCAATTTACCAGAAATAACTTGATGCTCCAGTTTACCGCATTATCTTATAAACTATTAATATAGATGACAAACAACAACAGACCCAGCACCGATCCCTGCCATTGTTGTTCTTGTAGTTTAACCTTCTATACCCTCCATCTTGGATATGAACCCCCATAGTCTCCAAGACATCTTCATGGAGCAGTGCTTTAGGAAGGCAGCGTCCACCATTGTGGATCCTCACCACCCAGGACGTGCCCTCTTCTCATTGTTACTGTTGGGAAGGAGATACAGAAGTCTGAAGGCACTCACTCAGCGATTCAGGAACAGCTGCTTCCCTGAAATGATATGATTCCTAAATGGACAGGGAACCCATGAATAGTAACTCACTACTTTTTTTTAAAAGGGTTTATTTCTGTTTTTTGCACTCCTTATTGTAAGTATTTAATATACGTATATATAAATACTGTAATTCAGTTTACTTTTATATTTACTCTGTACTTCATTGAACTGCTGCTGGTAAGTTAACAAATTTCACGACACATGCCGGTGATATTAAACCTGATTCTGATTCTGTTCCTTCCCCTCTGTCGACGCTGCCAACCTGCTTGAGTTCCTCCCAGATTTTGTGTGCCTGTTGCTTTTTTTCTAAATTGGCACAGTTCGTCTTCTTTTGCTCATCGATGATTTGCCAGATTTTGACTGCTTATGTATAGTTTTTGTAAATCCTACCCTTTTTTTTTCCTTGTGAATGCCTAGAAGAAAATGAATCCCAAGGTAGTATATGGTAACATTACGTTATAATGTATAATGGAATACATGTACTTTGAACCTTGGAAGATTTCCATCATCTGCAGAATCTCTTGTGTCTCTGTCATCATCTGTTTGTCTGTAAACGCTCAGTGTATTTTACAGTGTAGCTAATTTCAGAATCACTTTGGTAGTTTCTACTTTACCTCATGGCAGCATCAATCGAACAGTCTGACAGGCTGTTCTTGTCAACGGAATTTCCTCACCGGTCTGGTCTGAGCTAATTTTAAAGTAATACAGCATGGAAACGGGCCCAACTCGTCCATGCTAACCACAGCATCCTCCCTGCTAGTGCTAGCTGCCCGCGCTCAGCTCATAACCCTCCACGTGCCTGTCCAAATGGCTGTTAAACTCTGCAGTTGTACCTGGCTCCAGCAGCACGGCCCACCTTGCCCCTCTAATTCAGAGCCTCAAAACCAGACGGTACCCTTTCTGTACTCTGTATGGCTTAACAATGTCAACGTTAAGGGCCAACAACAGATACTACCCCGTGATCATCAGGCTCTTAAGCAAACAAGGATAACTACTCTCATCTTCTGGTGTTCCCACAACCAATGATCTCACTTTAAGGACACTTTACCTTGTTATTTTATGTTCTCGTTGTTTATTGCTATGTATTTATACCTGGCTGGTGGCATAGTGGCATCCGCGTCGGACTTCGGGACGACAGGTCCCGGGTTCGAATCCAGCCAGCCGGCTCCCCTGCACGCTTCCCATCCGTGCTGGGTTACGAGCTGGTGATCTCTTTGGAAACTCACCCGGCGGAAGGCAATGGCGAACCACCGCTGTAACTTGCCTCGTACGCTGTTCCCCGCTACGTCACAGAGGCGTGGAGGGAAGTCGTCCGCTAACCGGAGAAACTCCGGATGTGACGTACCTTTCCTTATTTATATTTTCACAGTTTGTTGCCTTCTGCAATCTACTTGATCTTTCATTGATCCTGTTATAGTTACTATTCTGTAGATTTGCTGTGAATGCCCGCAGGACAATGAATCTCAGGGTTGCGCATGGTGACACGTATAAATTTTGCTTTGAGCTCTGAACGTCTTTCCAATAACAAGGTTGACCTAAATGTCTCACAACTATCTGAGTCATCAATAACAACCTGTACAACTGCAACATACAGGACTGTGCAAAAGCCCCAGGCACATAACCGTAGCCAGGATGCCCAGGACTGTGGTAATTTTATGTACTGCTCTGTACTGCTGCCACAAAAAAAATCATTGACATACCTGAGTGACGTTAAACCTGATTCTGATACGGGTCTCTGTTGTGGATTGAGAACGGGGAGGGGGCAGGGAAACGGAGAGGGGAGGAAACTGGAAGCACCAGAGAGAGACATTCTGTGATGATCAACAACAATTGCTTGCATTCAAACGACCTTGCCTGGTGCATCAGGGCTGGGTGTGTCTGCACCCACACACCCCCCCCCCCGCCCCCGGGCACTCCTACTCTACCACTTCTCCCACACTCCTCCTGCAGCACTCCACCCTCACCACTCCCAACGGCGTTTGCTCCTGCCCAGATTTACAGACTTGCTCCCCGGATGACGTTGACAAATTCGGTACTAGGCTTCCTAGCTATATTTATGTGCTAAAGATGTCTGCAGCAGTGCGTGCTACCTACAAAGATGCACTGCAACCACATACCGAAGTTCCTAAGGCAGACCCACAACCACTAGAGGGACGAGAACGGCAGGTACCTGGGATCACCACCACTTGGAAATCCCCCTCCAAGTTACTCACCACCCTGACTTGGAAATGACTACCAGCAGACTCACAGAATCAGAACTCGGAGACATTGGGCCTTTAACGACCAGCAGTTCCATCATTGTCGCTGGGTCAAAATCTTGGAATCCCCTCCCGAACAGCACTGTGGGCGTCCCTACATCATCAGTCCTGCTGAAGGATCTCAGCCTGAAAGCCGACTGTTTACTGTTTCCCACAGATGCTGCCTGGCCTGCTGAGTTCCTCCAGCGTTTTGTGTGAGTTCCTCCAGTACTTAGTGCGTGTTGCTCAAGATTGACAGCATCAGTAGAACCTTTTTGGGTCTCTGTTGGAGGGCTTCCCTCCAACTCACCCACAACACAACCGTTCTGGGCAGAACGAGCTGCACAGTGCTGACAGAATCCCTGTAGCACTTCACATTCAGATTTACTTACCACACGTACCTTGAAACATACAGTGAACTGGGCCGTCCGCGTGGGCAACCAATGCACCCATGGGTGTGCTGGGGGGTGGGGGCAGCCTGCAAGTGTTGGCGTACACATTGGCGCCAACATAGCATACCCACCGTGCTGGGCAGAATGACACAGACTGCCACAAGACAGGACACAACAGCACATTCCTCCCCCCTCCCGCCCACCCACCCACCCAGTGCTCGAACCACAAGTCAGGCCAAGGTCTCCGAGACACTGGGCCTTCAACTACCCGGGGTGCTCGGCAGAGCAAGAAGCAACCAAAAAGAACAGCAAACCAAGCCCCTTTCCTCCCCCTGCCTTGTGCTCTAACCTCAGGCCTCCAACCTCCCACTAATTTGTGAACTCAGAGACATTGGCCCTTCGACTGCCCAGCAGACTCACAGAAGCAGAGACATCGGTTCTCAATTTCTGAACTTCTGTTCGACCTTCGGCCTTTGATCGTCAGGATCGACTCCTGGACTTGCCAACAATGGGTCTCTGAACTCCAGGCCTCGGGCTCTGCACCGGCCGACGACAGGACTCTGAACTCCAGGCCTCGGGCTCTGCACTCGCCGACACAGGGTCTCCGAACAGCAGGCCGGGAACTCCGGTTTCGATGATTCGCAGAGCTAGCGGGTTACCGTCGATCCTGCACCCCGACCCTGGAACAGGCAGATGACTCACTGATCTGGGAAGAGTACCAGCCATCACCCTTGCTGGACTGCTGGACGCGTCCATGTTGGGTGGCGTTCAAACGTGGAGCAGTGGTTCAGACTCCTGTCTCTCATCTAGTTCTCTGGCTGGCAATCAGTGGTGAGCAGTGAGCCGCAGGGCTCGCTGCTGGGCCCACAACTGTACGTGATATACATTAACAATCTGGAAGAGGGGACTGAGTACAGTGTATCTAAATTTGCTGATGACACTAAATTGAGTGGAAAAGCAAACTGTGTAGAAGATACAGAGAGTCTGCAGAGAGATTTAGATAGATTAAGTGAGTGGGCAAAGGTCAGGCAGACGGAGTACAATGTTGGTAAATATGAAGTCATCCACTTTGGAAGAAAAAATGGAAAAGCAGATGATTAACTAAACAGTAAAAGATCACAGGATGCTGCTGTGCTGAGGGACGGGAGTGCTTGTGCATGAATCACAAAAGGTTGGTTTGTAGGTGCAGCGGGCTATCAAGAAGGCAAATGGGATGCTGGCCTTCATTGCTAGAGGGATTGAATTTAAGACCAGGGAGGTTATGCTGCAACTGTACAGGGTACAGGTGAGGCCGCACCTGCAGTACTGTGTGCAGTTCTGGTCTCCTTACTTGAGGAAGGATAGACTGGCTTTGGAGGCAGTGCAGAGGAGGTTCACCAGGTTGATTCCAGAGATGAGGGGGTTAGACTATGAGGAGAGATTGAGTTGCCTGGGACTGTACTCACTGCAAGTCAGAAGGAGGAGAGGAGATCTTATATGTAAGGGGGTTTCGTCTCTTAGGTTACTGCATAGGCTAATTAAAATGGCTTCTTCGTTATGTTAAACGCTGAGAAACTTTTTGCACTATCAGCTTGTTTTGGGTTAGGCAGTGATAAGGAGATGTTACGAACAAACTGGGATAGTTCTTATGATTTTGGCGTATCTGGAAGATTTGTATGCACGGGGTTTTGGAGGCAGAAGGCGGGAGAGAGAGACAGGAGATGAAGCAGGTGCTGTGATGTCCGCTAACGGCGCCACACTTATCAAAGTTCAATCTCTTCGTGCACAAACAGTTGGAGCTCACAACCCTTCTTCTTCACCCTGCGACCCCTTGGACCACCTCGACCGGCCACCTGGGGCCAACAACGGTGGTCAACCAGACGCCCCACATGAGTCCGTCTCCTCGCCGAACGTCCTCCTCCGGGTCCGACCCCGTTAGCGGACATCACAGCACCAGGTTCATCCTCTGTCTCTCTCTCTTTCCTGCCTTCTGCCTCCAAAACCCCGCGCATACAAATTTTCCAGATACACCAAAATCATAACAACTATCCCAATTGGTTCATAACATCCTCTTATCACCACCTAACCCAAAACAAGCTGATAGTGCAAAAAATTTCTCAGCGTTTAACATAACAAAGAAGCATTCCCAAGTATAACATAACAAAGAAGCCATTTTAATTAGCATATGCAGTAACATAAAAGACGAAACCCCCTTATGCATAACATTATGAAAGAGTTAAATAAGATAGAAGCAGGAAAGTTGAGACTAGAACTAGGGGACCAACTCTCAAGATTTGGGGGAGTAGATTACGGATGGAGATGAGGAGCAGCTGATTTTCCCAGAGGGTGGTGAATCTGTGGAATTCTCTGCCCAATGAAGCAGTGGAGGCTATCTCAGGAAATGTATTTAAGACAAGGTTGGATAGATTTTTGCGTAGTAGGGGAAATAAGGGTTATGGGGACAAGGCAGGTAGGTGGAGATGAGTCTATGGTCAGATCAGCCACGATCTTATTGAATGACAGAGCAGGCTCTACGGGCTGGATGTCCAACTCCTGCTCCTATTTCTTATGTTCTTGTGCTGTAATTCTCCCACTACCCTCTCACCTGATCCTGAACTCCTCTCGCTCTGTTCCCCAAAACCATTCCTGCAAACCTAAAAGCTAACATAACGCAGTCTGACCCGTGACCTCGAAAGAGGCCGCAGCTCAGTGCCATGTCAAATGTGTGCATCAAATGCAGCCCCCCCAGTGCATGTGAAAGCCTGCTTGCCGTATGTGGGCAGTGTTTCAGCGCTCAGCTCATCTTTGGGTAGCAGGCGGAGAGGAGGAAGGGGCGGGCGTGGGTCAAAACAGTTGGTTGGGGAAACCTCCTGAGCAGCCTGGTCCTGGATCGAGCCCAAGGTGGCCACTCAGGGCTCCCAGCTCACTGTCTGCACTTCTGTCTAATGGCTCCTCTGCACCCAGAACCCTTCAGCAGGAGCAGGTATCAGACTGGAAAAACTTCACTACAGATGACTGAGAGACCAGAATTCACTGACAGGGATTGTCTCAGTACGAGTCAACAAATAAAGGTATCAAAATTCAACAATACGACGCAGAAAATAATGACCAAATCAATAAGATAGAAAATGGACTGAGTAAACAGATTATAATTTCCTCTACCCCTTCCATCACACACTCCTGGGGTCAGACACAGAGTGAAGCTCCCCCCGCACCATCCCATCACACACCCCCGGGGTCAGACACAGTGTGAAGCTCCCCCCGCACCGTCCCATCACACACTCCCGGGGTCAGACACAGAGTGAATTTCCCTCCGCACCGTCCCATCACACACTCCCGGGGTCAGACACAGAGTGAATCTCCCTCCGCACCGTCCCATCACACACTCCCGGGGTCAGACACAGAGTGAAGCTCCCTCCGTACCGTCCCACCACACACTCCCCGGGGTCAGACACAGAGTGAAGCCCCCTTTACGTTGCCCCATCGCGCACACTCATGACATCTGTTGGGTTTATTCTACACTCCTTCGTACACTTCCTAAGGACAGTCACTGGACCCTTTTGCATCACCTTGCTTCCAGTGGCTGCCCTGTTAATTCCCCACCCTCAGCGCCTCACTGTGTGATCCATACCGTCTTCCTCCTCCTCGTCCACGCTGGGCGTGCTCTCAGTGCTGGCGCTCTCTTCCTCCTCAGCGGCCTGGACCATCTTCCTCTCCCTCTTCCGTGGCTGGCCCCCCTCTGCGGGGGCCCACGCATCCTCCTCGTCTTCATCCGCCATCGAAGGGGCTTACGAGCTCTGCGCTGACCCGCCTACTCAATCCTTTCGGAGGACTTGTCCCATGCCTACTCTATCTGGGATAATTGCTGAACCCAATTTTGTTCCTGTTTAGCAGGCGTGCTGGCATTCGTCACTTTGGGTTATCTGAGCGAACCATTTGCTCAGTACCTGGTACATCGTCGAATGATTCTCCCAGTGAACACACGCCGGACAGGTTACCTGTTCTATCTTAAGAGTCAGCAGCGAAATTCAGGGCTCAATGAATGATCCTGTTTCTCTGCTGAGCCTGAGTGCCCATTACTGCCCTTCTTGAACCAAGATTGGGGAAACAGATTTGAAGCCCTGCCAAATACTCACATCTGAGTTTTTGCTTCCCCCTGTTCAGGCGATGGCTAGGTCTATCGCTGCTTGAGAATTGGATTCATTCACAGTTTTTAAATGGCTGTTTAATATTTGAGATTTTTAAATGGCTGTTTAATATTTGAGATTTCTCTGTATAATGTGCAGGATGTTTGATTAATATTTGTCCTGCTTACAGGAGCGATCAGTTGCTGAAAACTGATTAAATCATCAGCACCATTTACCGACCAGTTTTTGCACTCAAACTGGACTGGTTCTTGAAAATTAATGGCGAAATTATGAACTATTCAATTTGTTGATTTTGAATTGAACTACTATTTTGGTAACAGTAAATTTAAAATTGAGTTTTAATTAAATTGATTAACATGTTTAACTAATGAATTGTTAATTTATTGGGTAAATACGTTAAGTGATTACTTGTTATTCTGCTAAAATATTAAACTTTTTTATTAGCTTTGTAACTGAAATGTCAAGTATTAACCGTCTCAAATAAGATACTCAACAGCTAAATATCTGGGAAATTATTAAAATGTGTATTGTCACCTAGTTTTGGCTTTCTACAGAACAAAACAGTGAATTATCTGTTTGTTTAATTGAGAAATCCCTACATAGATGGACTTGGACTGACAACTGTAGTAGATTAGTAATTCAAAGTTTTATGAATTGTTGGCATGGGATTAATTTCCTCTATCTTCACAACCAATTGACTTCCATTTAAGTTATTTGTATCTTAAATCCAGCACACTGGGAAATCAAACAGCAACCTAAATGTTTACTATGCACAATAAGTAGAAAATTAAATATTAACCACGGAACTATATACAATAACTTGATAAATTAGCAATTTTAGAACATTCATCAATTTTAGATAACTGTTAATTTTCAGGTTTATATACAGTTTAGCTGAGTAAATTATTATATATAATAAACATTCAAATTAAGTCAGTACTACATCTATTTGGAATTTTAAAATTATTTAACAGCAATTATTTTGCTTATATCCAATAAAGAATTGAATTAACTAGACTTTAAAGCTTATTGAATTAAATACAAACTCAGATACAATTATATAGTATACTTAATTATGTATGAATTAATTTACAATATAATTTGTAATGCAAAATTAAGTTATCATTCCATTGTCAATTATGCTGATATTGCAAAATGTCAGTATCTTTGTGAGATTATGCCTTACATATGTTGATCATACCAATCAAATTGGCATCTAATACCAATCTAATTAACTATCACTAAAGATTTAGTTTATTTTAATTGTCATATTAAAATTAGAGATTGTTAATTATGCTAGTGTAGCAGATTAAATATCCTGCCAGATATTCACAATAAATATTCTACAATAAATTAATTAGGATGACACTGTTAAACAAAGTTGATTATCAACATTTTAACTAATTCAACATCAAACATTGAAATATTAAATAATTGAAGTAGTTAAATTGCTTTTAAGGGATAATTTATTTTTTTAAATGATTTATTGGATACTTATATTGCTTAATGCTATTTATAGTAATTTTATTTCACCAGCTTTAATAACAAATAATAAAGTATTACTTATTTATATCCAATGGAAGTGAATTATTTGGCTTTAATAGCAGAATATATTAACTCACTACAAGCTATATTCTTTTCACAACTAAACTATGAAACACTTAAGTAATAGGATTTAAAAGATTCAGTTTACACTACAGAAATCAGTTGGATGGACAAATATGACAATTTTGCAATAAACACATTAATTTCATTTATAAGTTAACTAAGTTTTGAGACAGGAGTTAAGATAATTGTATCCAATAAAGTTGGACTAATTAGGTTAAAAGCTGTATGTTACTTACATACAATAGGTAAAAATGACAATTTTGTCTGAACTGTATTAATTCG
The DNA here is from genome assembly GCF_030028105.1 of Mobula birostris. Lineage (NCBI taxonomy): Eukaryota > Metazoa > Chordata > Chondrichthyes > Myliobatiformes > Myliobatidae > Mobula > Mobula birostris. Next base: position 93,769,826 of record NC_092382.1, read on the forward strand.
GTCTCAAATTTAAATATATCCTTTAGACAATGAAAGTGAGTTTAATGGGTAAATAGGCCAATTTTATCAAATAAGTTGAATTAATGGGTTTAAGATACAAAGAGATTACAACGGTACTCAATTAATTAAGAAGTTTTGAAGCACAGTATAAGGGGATTGACAATTTGTACAAATTTATAGAAATTGATTAAATTGCAGGTTTGGCCTAGCAGATTTAGACTAACATTAGATTTAATAGCTTAAAACAACACTTTGGTGGGGGGAGGTCAACAATAAATACGGGATTTAGTGGATAAATGGGATGATACCCAATTCGACTGGGTGTTGAAGAAACCCGTACTTCAAACTGGTTTCTCCAATAAACCGTAGTACCGGGCGCTGAACAACTCGTGCTAAGCCTAAATGAGGGTTGAGCAGAACCAGTTTGTCTGATTAACAGCTGGACTAACAATGGAACAGGCCAGGTTGAGACTAAAGTGGGGCTTTGAATTGGGCCAGCTTCCCCAACAAATCAGTTGGACTGGGGGGTGGGGGTGAAACAGGGCAGCTTCTCCAATAAGCAATGGGGTTAGACCTGGTATAACCATATAACAATGTCAACAGGCCCAATGTCTCCAGTAAACCGCAGTGCTGGGTACCGAATGTCTGAACGGGGGGCTGACCGAGACCAGCCCGTCCAGTGAGCAGGCGGACTGGGGGTTAAATGGACCAGGAGGGTTGGAGAACCTGGGCAGAGCAAGACGAATCAAGGGTTCCTCCAGCAAACAGTGGGATCAATTGGGTTTCGCAGCAACTACACCAGCGCAGGGGGAGAGGGGACCAGTGGGCCGGGTTCGGGACTGACTGAAGAGCCCCACGCTGGGAGTGAGGCGGCCTGGGGACGGTCGCGGCCTACCACCGCCACCAAAACCCTCGGCTTCTCCTGCGCCTGCGCGCCGCGTTGCCCCGGGCCACGGGAAAGGGGCGGGGCGGGAGCAAGGGGCCACTGCGCCTGCGCGTTCCGCCGACCCGACCCGTCCCGGGGTCCGGGGAGCGGGGAGAGGGGCGCAGGTATTGGACTGACTGGTCACGGAGGAAGTGCAAATGACAGGGTGCAATTGGCAAATTACAGAGCACAGCCCGGGGTGCAGAAACGGAGATATAAAAATCTCTTATTGAAATGAGTGTAAAGTTGAATGAAATGATTGTTACCCCCAAATCCAGTGCAGCGCGAAGATACAATAAGCACATTGAAAACAATAAATGTAAATACAAAACAACCCTACAGAACAGAATGTAGAAGAAACTTGTATGGATTGGTTGTACGACACTAGGTGATACGTAGTGGTGGTGGGGTTGAAGGCGTTGATCAGCCTGACATTTTGGGGAATATTTAAAAACACAAACATGAGGAAATCTGCAGATGCTGGAATACAGCAGACCAGGCAGCATCTCCAGGAAGAGTACAGTCGATGTTTTGGGCTGAGACCCTTCGTCAGGACTAACTGAAAGAAGATCGCAGTTTTTGAGTCCTGGTCTGGATGGCGAGGAGTCTCTTCCCTGATGGGAATGGGACAAGCTATCCACAAGCAGGGTGAGCAGAATCTTTCATAGGATTGCTGGCCTTTTTCTGCCACCTTTTCTGTATATTCAGTACTGTGCAAAAGTCTTAACACACTCACTTCTTTGGTTGTCCATCGAAATCCGATGTTGACGTCCACTCCTTTAACGGTGAGATCTTTGATGACTATACAGCCCTATCCTGGACCCACAAGCTCTATTGCAGGTGGGACGTGTATATGTGGTAGTGGTGGTAACCCTGGCTGCATTTCTCCTGGCTCTCTTCTTCTGTCTCCTGGTTGTTCTTTCCATCTCCAGAATACGAACCCCTTCCCTACACAGCTGTCGCCACGTGGTACGGTCGGCAGCAACATCCTCCAGGTCCTCGGGTCTGATCTTGCACTTCCTTAAAGCTTTTTTCACCTGATACTTATAGTGCTTCTTCGACCCTCCAGCTGAGCGTCGACCATGATGTAGCTGGCCGTATAACACTCTGCAGGGTAGCTGACATGGGACATCTCTGTCTCTCTCTCTCTCACACACACACACACACACACACACACACACACTTTTGCCCAGTACTGTATTTGTCAACGTGGAGTGGAGAGAGATTTTGTAAATCTGGCAGAAGGAAAGGATAGTTGGAATGGCGGGTGTGGAGTGCTGTGGGAGCGGTGTGGGACAGGTGCTAGTATTGGGGTGGGGGTATTGCAGGAAAGTCATTTGATTGCAAACAATTGAGGATCTGAATGACTACACCAAGGTTGAAAAGATATTATTAGAACAGCTGTAGATGAGTGTGTCCCCACAATATTGTTCAGGGTCTTCGCCAGTCAGAAACCCTGGATGAGCCATGAAATCTGGAATTTGTTGAGAGCCAGGTCAGAGGCGTTCAGGTTGAAGATGAAGAGTGCTACAAGAGGTGCAGGTATGATCTCTGTAAACCATCTCACCGGCGAAGCAGAGATTGCAGACCAGACTGGAAGCAGTGAGGGATGGTTGACAGCTGTGGCAGGGTTTGTATGTCGTAAAATCGTACAAAGTTAAATCTAGCTACATGGGGACAGCAGAGCTTCACTTCTGGGTGAGCTCAATGCCTTCTCTGCTCACTTTGACCACCGGAACAGGGAGGTACCATTGCACACCCCACATCTCCCAATGAACCTTCGGGATCTGAATATCTGAAGATGACGTGTGGGCTGCCTTCAGGAGAGTGAAGGCAAGGAAAGCCTTTGGTCCAGATGGAGCCCCTGGCCGAGGACTGAAGACCTGTGCTGACCATCTGGCTGGTGTCTTCATCCTCTTGCTCTGGCAGTGTGAGGTACTCACCTGCTTCGAGCAGGCTTCAGTGGTACCGGGGCCCGTGAGTTGAGTGGTAACCAGCCTCAATGACTACTGCCCAGTGGCACTTACAGTCATGATGATGAAGTGTTTTGAGAGGCTGCTGTTGACACATATCAGCTGCTGTCTGAGTGACAACTTGGATCTGCTCCAATTTGCCTACCGGAGCAACAGGGTTGCAGCAGATGCCATCTCAGTGGCTCTTCATGCAACGCTGGAGCATACATCACGATGCTCTTTATTGACTGCACCTTGGCATTTAACACCCTTGAAACTAATCAGTAAACTCCAAGACCTGGGCCTCAATACCCCCTTGTGCAATTGGATCCTGGGTTTCCTCACTTGTAGAATACAGTCAGTTTGAATTGGCAAAAGCATCTCCTTCACAATCCCCCATCAGCACAGGAGCACCACAGCAATGTGTCCTTAGCCCCCTGCTCTACTCGCTTTACACCCGTGACCGTGGGGCTAAGGGCAGCTCCAACACCAGATACAAGTCTGCTGACCTCACCACCGCTCTGGGCCGTATCAAAGGAGGTGATAAATCAGCATGCGGGCGGGGGACTGAAAACTTGGCTGAGTGGTTTAATAACAACAACCTCTCACTCAGTGTCAGTAAGACCAAGGGACTGACTGTAGGCTTCAGCAGAGGGAAGCCTGAGGTCCAGGAGACAGTAATCACCGGGGGATCAGAGGTGGAGAGGGTCAGTAACTTTAAATTCCTGGGTGTCACCATCTCAGAGGACCTATTATTGCGAAGAAAGCAGGACAGAGTCTCTACTTCCTCAGGAGTGTGTGGAGGTTCGTCATGTCATCGAAAACCTTGGCAAACTCCTGTAGCTGTGTGGCGGAAAGTGCGCTGACTGGCTGCGTTACGCCCTGGTACGGGAACACCAATGACTTTGAGCGGAAAATCCTACAAAAGGTAGTGGATTGGGCCCGGTACATCCCGGGTAAACCCCTCCCAACCATTGAGCACATCTACAGGAAACGTTGCTGTAGAAAAGCAGCATCCATCGTCAGAGATCCTCACCCCCCAGACCGTGCTCTTTTCTCACTGCTGTCATCATGTAGAAGGTACAGGAGTCTCAGGACTCACACCACCAGGTTCAGGAACAGTTACTACCCCTCAACCATCAGGCTCTCGAACAGAAGGGGATAACCACTCTTATCCTATTGAGATTCCCACAACCGATGGTCTCACTCTGAGGACTCTTTCTCGTGTTATTTATTGCTGTTTATTTATACTTGTATTTGTACAGTTTATTATCTTCCATGTTCTTGCTCTTTGATTGATCCTGCTTACTGTTACTACGGCAGAGTCTCTCCGCAGGAAAAGCAATGAAGTGACGCGCATGCGCTCTGACAATTCCGGACGGCGGGCAGAGCGCCATGACGTCATTCGTCCCTTTGTGATGCAGCACGCACGGTGGGGACGTCCCCGCCTCCTCTCTCAAATCTAACCGCCTATTTTCTCCGCCTTCCCACGCCCCGCCCCCCCCCAACGTCTCCGTGACGTCTTCACCGTCCGGTCTCCGGTCTCTGATTGGACAGTTCGACAATCCTTTTCTGCCCGCCTCGCCCCCGTGACTGACGCCGCCGCGCCAGGTAGTTGAGCCTGACGTCCACCCGCTTTGTGACGTCAAGAGGTAACGTCATTTTGGCCCCGCCCCATCCAAGTGCAGGGAGGGTGGTAGCCGGCGGAGGGAAAGGTCGAGGCTCGGGGCCTGGGGCTCAACGAAGGGCAGGGAGGCAGCTGGAGGGCCCGCGGGAGCAGGCCGTAGGGCAGGACAAAGGGATTAGAGTGCGGGGAGAGGAGGAGATGCTTGTAGGTGCTGAGGGGGATGGGTACTGTCCCGGAGAGGGAGCTTCCCTGATCGATTGATCGATACCCGGCCACTCAGCCCCTCTCCGATCGATACCCGGCTATTCCCAGTCTGGTCGATCGATACCCGGCCACTCTGCCCCTCTCCGATCGATACCCGGCCACTCAGCCCCTCTCCGATCGATACCCGGCCATTCAGCCCCTCTCCGATCGATACCCGGCCACTCTGCCCCTCTCCGATCGATACCCGGCCACTCAGCCCCTCTCCGATCGATACCCGGCTATTCCCAGTCTGGTCGATCGATACCCGGCCACTCAGCCCCTCTCCGATCGATAACCGGCCATTCCCAGTCTTGTCGATCGATACCCAGCCACGCTGCCCCTCTCCGATCGATACCCAGCCACTCAGCCCCTCTCCGATCGATAACCGGCTATTCCCAGTCTTGTCGATCGATACCCGGCCACTCAGCCCCTCTCCGATCGATAACCAGCCATTCCCAGTCTTGTCGATCGATACCCAGCCACTCTGTCCCTCTCCGATCGATACCCGGCCACTCAGCCCCTCTCCGATCGATAACCGGCCATTCCCAGTCTTGTCGATCGATACCCAGCCACTCAGCCCCTCTCCGATCGATACCCGGCCACTCAGCCCCTCTCCGATCGATAACCGGCCATTCCCAGTCTTGTCGATCGATACCCAGCCACTCAGCCCCTCTCCGATCGATATCCGGCCATTCCCAGTCTTGTCGATCAATACCCAGCCACTCTGCCCCTCTCCGATCGATACCCGGCCACTCAGCCCCTCTCCGATCGATATCCAGCCATTCCCAGTCTTGTCGATCAATACCCAGCCACTCTGCCCCTCTCCGATCGATACCCGGCCACTCAGCCCCTCTCCGATCGATAACCGGCCATTCCCAGTCTTGTCGATCAATACCCAGCCACTCTGCCCCTCTCTGATTTATAATCAGCCATTCAGAACCTCGCCGATCGATAACCGGCTGCTCGACCCATTTCTGGTCGATAACAGGTCTACCGAACCCTCTCCTATTGATCGCCCACCAGTTCTGCCAGCTCCTCTCCTATCCATAACTGGCACGTCGGGATCTGCCACTGTACTGAGAGCTTAATGTGTCCTGTCTGAAGTAGATCACGTTCAAACTGATTTCATGGCGTGTGTTTGACCCCATAAGGTATGGAATCAGTGGCCACGTTATTAGATACCGGACTGGAACCTGTGTGGTCTTCTGCTGCTGTGATGTGTTGTGCGTTCAGAGATGCTCTGCTGCACACTACTATTGTAATGTGTGGTTATGTGGGTTCCTGTCACCTTGAACCAGTCTGGCCATTCTCCTCTGACCTCTCATTTTCACCTAGAAGATTGCCACTGGCTCTTTTTTATTGCTTTACCTCACACTTGTCGGCATTAAACTCCATCTGCCATTTCTCAGCCCATTCTTCCAGCTGGTCCAAGTCCCTCTGCAGGCTCTGAAAACCTTCCTCACTGTCTACTACACCTCCAATCTTTATATCATCAGCGAACTTGCTGATCCAATTTACCACATTATCATCCAGATCATTGATCAAGATGACAAATAACAATGGACCCAGCACTGATCCCTGTGGCACACCACTAGTCACAGGCCTCCACTCAGAGAAGCAATTCTCTACCACCACTCTCTGGCTTCTTCCATCGAGCCAATGTCTAATCCAATTTACCACCTCTCCATGTATACCTAGCGACTGAATTTTCCTAACTAACCTCCCATGCGGGACCTTGTCAAAGGCCTTACTGAAGTCCATGTAGACAACATCCACTGCCTTCCCTTCATCCACTTACCTGGTAACCTCCTCGAAAAACTCCAACAGATTGGTCAAACATGACCTACCACGCACAAAGCCATGTTGACTCTCCCTATAAGTCCCTGTCTATCTAAATGCTTGTAGATTCTGTCTCTTAGTACTCCCTCCAATAACTTACCTACTACCGACGTTAAACCGACTGGCCTATAATTCCCCGGATTACTTCCCGATCCTTTTTTTAAACAACAGAACAACATGAGCCACTCTCCAATCCTCCGGCACCTCACTTGTAGACAGCGACATTTTAAATATTTATGCCAGGGCCCCTGCAATTTCAGCACTAGTCTCCTTCAAGGTCCGAGGGAATACCCTGTCAGGTCCCAGGGATTTATCCACTTTAATTTTCCTCAAGACAGCAAGGACCTCCTCCTTTTCGATCTGTACAGTTTCCATGATCTCACTACTTGTTTCCCTTAATTCCATAGACTTCATGCCAGTTTCCTTAGTAAATACAGAAGCAAAAAACCTATTTAAGATCTCCCCCATTTCCTTTGGTTCCGCACATAGCCGACCACTCTGATCTTCAAGAGGACCAATTTTATCCCTTACAATCCTTTTGCTCTTAATATAGCTGTAAAAGCTCTTTGGATTATCCTTCACTTTGACTGCCAAGGCAACCTCATGTCTTCTTTTAGCCCTCCTGATTTCTATCTTAAGTATTTTCTTGCACTTCTTATACTCCTCAAGCACCTTATTTTCTCCCTGCTTCCTATACATGTCATACAATTCCCTCTTCTTCTTTATCAGAGTTGCAATATCCCTTGAGAACCAAGGTTCCTTATTCCTATTCACTTTGCCTTTAATCCTGACAGAAACATACAAATTCTGCACTCTCAAAATTTCTGCTTTGAAGGCTTCCCACCTACTGATCACATCCTTGCCAGAGAACAACCTGTCCCAATCCATGCTTTTTAGATGCGTTCTCATTTCTTCAAATTTGGCCGCCTTCCAGTTAAGAACCTCAACCCTAGGACCAGATCTATCCTTGTCCATGATCAAGTTGAAACTAATGGTGTTATGATCACTGGAACCAAAGTGCCCCCCTACACACACTTCTGTCACTTGCCCTAAGCCATTCATCTTTGGGAAGTGGAAGGAAATCCTCGCGCTCGCCAAGAGAATGTACTGACCCCCTCACAAAGTGCAGCGGGAATCAAACCCAGGTCTGGCACTGCGCCAGCGAGATGCTAACCGATAGGCTGCCGTGCCAGCCTCTCATTTTATACATGCAGCCCTGGGGAAAACATGACCTCTGTCCAAGGGTTTGTCAAAGGGTCTCGGCCCAAAACGTGGACAGTTTACTCTTTTCCACAGATGCTGCCTGGCCTGCTGAGTTCCTCCGGCATTTTTGTCGGTTTTGCTACCACTGTCCAGCTGCTCATGAATTTATAAACAGGAGTGGGGAGTTGAGGACACCAATCTGGTGGCTCTACGCTCAACGGCCACTTTACTAGGTGCAGGAGTGAAACTCAGTGTGGTGTTCTGTTGTCACCCATTCTCCGACAAACGTGGTCAGGGATTGAGTTCAAGAGCCGTGAGGTAACCTTGCAGCTCTGCAAAACCCTGCTTGGACCACACGGGTAGACCTGGTTCGTACATCACGGGTAAAACCCTTCCCATGAGACATCGCCATAGAAAAGCAGTACCCGCCATCAGAGATCCTCACCACCCAGGCCGTGCTCTTTTCTCACTGCTGCCATCAGGAAGAAGGTACAAGAGCCTCAGGACTCACACCACCAGGTTCAGGAATAGTTACTATCCCTCAACCATCAGGCTCTCGAACAAAAGAGGGTAACTACTCTCATCTATTGAGATTCCCACAACCGATGGTCTCACTTAAGAACTTTATCTTGTTATTTCATGCCCTCGTTGTTTATTTATATTTGTATCTGCACAGTTTGTTGTTCATTGATCCTGTTTACAGTTACTGTTCTATAGATTTGCCGAGTATGCCCGCAGAGAAATGAATCTTAGGGTTGTAGGTGGTGACACGTATGTACTCCGACAATAGATTTTACTTTGAACTTTGAACTTGGAGTATTGTGTTCAGTTCTGGTCGCCTCCGTACAAGAGTGATGCGAAAGCTTTGGAGAGGGCGCGGAGGAGGCTTACCAGGATGCTGCCTGGATGAGAGAGCGTGTCTTACGAGGACAGGTTGAGTGAGTGAGGGCATTTCTTTTAGGAGCGGAGGAGGATGAGAGGTGACTTGATAGAGGTGTACAAGATGGTAAGAGGCATAGATCGAGTAGGCAGCCAGACATTTTCCCAGGGTGGAAGTGGCTAATACCAGGGGGTGTAATTTTAAGGTGATTGGAGGAAAGTACAGGGGGGTTGTCAGAGGTACATTCTTCACACAGAGAGTGGTGGGTGTGTGGAACACCCTGCAAGGGGTGGTGGTACAGACAGATACATCTGGGGCATTAAAGAAACTCATGGGTACTTGGATTAAAGAGTATTATCACCGGCAGACGTCATGAAATCTGTTAACTTTGCAGCAACAGTACACTGCAATACATAATAATGAAGAAAAAAACGTGAATTTCAGTGAGTATTTATATGTATCAAATACGTAGTGCTAAAAAAACCAGAAATAAAAATATAGTCAGGTAGTGTTCACGGGTTCAATGTCCATTTAGGAATCGGATGGCAGAGGGGAAGAAGCTGTCCCTGAATCGCTGAGTGTGTGCCTTCAGGCTTCTGTGCCTCCTTCCCGACGGTAGCAATGTGATGGGGGTCCTTAATGATGGATGCCGTCTTTCTGAGGCTTGAAGGTGTCCTGGATGCTAGGGAGGCTGGTGCCCACGACGGAGCCGACTGCGTTTACAACTTCCTGTAGCTTATTTCAATCCTGGGGCAGAGCCTCCCCCTCCATGCCAGTCGGTGACACAGCCAGTTAAAATGCTTGCCACCGTACATCGGTAGAACTTTGCGAGTGTCTTTGGTGACGTACCTAATGAACTATAGCCACTGATGGACCTGATTTGTAACTGCCTCTGTATGTCAGGCCCAGGGTGGACATTCAGAGATGCCTACACCCGACGATTTGTAACTGCTCACTCTCTCCACTTCTGACCCCTGTGAGGACTGGTGTGTGGGTCTCTCTCGTCTGACCCTTCCTGAAGTCCACAATCATCTCTTTAGTCTTACTGACGATGAGTGCCCGGTTGTTGCTGCGACACCACTCCACTATTCGGCGTACCTCGCTCCTGTACGCCCTCTCGACACCACCTGAAATGGAGCGTTGTGCAGGAGGAAAGGGTTTGATTGATCTTAGACTTGGACAGAGACTGGTACAACAATACGAGGGGTGACTGATAAGTTCGTGGCCTAAGGTAGAAGGAGTCAAGTTTACAAAGCCTAGAACTTTTATTTTTCAACATAGTCCCCTCCTACATTTACACACTTAGTCCAGCGGTCGTGGAGCATACAGATCTTGGACCTTCAGAAAGTGTCCACAGCAGGGGTGATTGATAAGTTTGTGACCTAAGGTGGAAGGATATGAGTTATACAGCTCTCATTACATGCACATGCAGGTCAACTCTTTGAGTAATTATGCAGAAAGTTTGAGATTATTAATTCATCTCCTTCTACCTTAGGCCACGCACTTATCAATCACCCTTGATGAGTTATTAACTTCAAACATTCTGCATAATTACTCAAAGAGTTGAACTGCATGTGCATGTAACGAGAGCTGTATAACTCATCTCCTTCTATCTTAGCCACGAACTTATCAATCACCCCTCGCACGTTACCATGCTGAAACAATCGATGCTGTCAGTGGTTTGTTCCTGAAATAACCTGCAAAAGTCATCCAAGTGTGCTCAGCTTTCCTCCCAGACCAAGATGTACAGGGTGTTATATTAATTGGTCATTGTAAATAGTCCCGTGATTAGACTGGGGTCAAAACGTTGGGTTGCTGGGCCTTGCATTCTCTAAGTAGAATAAATAAATATCGGCTATGGAATTGGTTTATTATTATTGACGTGTAGCGAGATACAGTGACAACCTTGTCTTGTATATCGTTCACACAGATCACATCATTACACAGTGTATTGAGGTAGAACAAGGTAAAAAATGGGTTCTTGACCTCACAATCTACCTCGTTATGATCTTGCACCTCACTGTCTGCCTGCTCTGCTCTTTCTCTGTGGCTGTGACACTCTACTCTGCATCCTGTTACTGTTCGGCCTTGTTCTACCTCAATACACTGTGTTGTGATGTGATCTGTGTGAACCATATACAAGATTGTCACTGTATCTCGCTACACATCAAGAATAATAAACCAAGTCCAATTCACGTTGACTAAAATGTTTTTCATATTTTAATTCGAGATACAACATGGTAACAGGGCCCTCTGGCCCACCAAGGCCTCACTGCTCAACCAATTAACCTTCTAACCTGTACATTTTAGAAGCATGGAGGGAAATCGGAGTGCGGGGAGGGAATACACAGAACCATGGTGAGAAGGAAGGAACTCCTCACAGACGGTGATGGGAATCGAACCCGGGTCGCTGGTGCTGGAATGGCGTTATGCTAACCATGAGGAATGTCCCTCTCACCATTTGCCTAATTTCAATTAACACAAAATTCTCTCCTTGCAGGCCCATTCAACGTGACCAGAAGAGCCCCGATTAATTCGACGGCTGGAGCCAAACGTTGCCTGAAGAGGAAAGGCCCACCTGAGGCAGCCTGGTCCACCAGCTGTGGATTCTGCATCTCCTGGAAGGACCAAGGCAGCTGTGGGCGGAGGGTAGTGACGCCGGGGGACGAGGAGGGCAGCGATGGCCACCGCTCCCCAGACGGCGAGAGGCAGCATGGGGCAGCCTCCGGCCGGGAGCCAGATCCGGCGGCCGGACTCCCTTTCCAACATGGAGGGCTACGAGGGGATGATGGTGGGGATGGATGTGTCGAGCGGCCCCGGCAAGCCGCGGGGGCTTCCCTCGGCACTCTCTGAGGGGCAGCTGGCCCCCGCCGTGCTGGCGATGCAGTCCGAGTTCATGGACCAGCTGGGGCTGCGGGAGGACCCCGCCCCACGTAAGGCGCCCTCAGTCGGGCTAGAGGGTAGGTCTCCGGAAGGGGGTGCAGCTGGGGGTGGAGGGGTGGGGAGGTTGTGGCAGGGGAGTGGTTCGCAAATGACAAACACACCGTATTCTGCAGATACCAGGAATCCTGTGGAGTGCACACAATGTGCAGGGCGAACTCCGAGGATCGAACCAGACACGAGGAAATCTGCAGATGCTGGAAATTCAAGCAACACACACAAAAGTTGCTGGTGAACACAGCAGGCCAAGCAGCATCTCTAGGAAGAGGTACAGTCGACATTTCGGGCCCAGACCCTTCGTCAGGACTAACTGACAGAAGAGCTAGTAAGAGATTTGAAAGTGGGAGGGGGAGGGATGGAGCCAAGAGCTGGACAGGTGATTGGCAAAGGGGATATGAGAGGATCATGGGACAGGAGGCCCAGGGAGAAGGAGAAGGTGGATGGGAGCGCCAGAGGAAGATGGAGAGCAGGGAAGGAGTATAGTGAGAGGGACAGAGAGAGAGAGAGAGAGAGAGAGAGAGGAAAAGGGGAGGGGGAGAGGGATAATAAATAAATAAATAACGGATGGGGTAAGAAGGGAGGGAGATCAACTGAAGTTAGAGAACTCAATGTTCATGCCATCAGGTTGGAGGCTACCCAGATGGAATATAAGGTGTTGTAAGCGGAACAAGTGCTACACATGCCCTTACACTTCCTCCCTTACCACCATTCAGGGCCCCAGACAGTCCTTCCAGGTGAGGCGACACTTCACCTGTGAGTCGGCTGGGGTGATATACAGCGTCCGGTGCTCCCGATGTGGCCTTTTATATATTGGCGAGACCCGACGCAGACTGGGAGACCGTTTTGCTGAACATTTACGCTCTGTCCGCCAGAGAAAGCAGGATCTCCCAGTGGCCACACATTTTAATTCCACATCCCATTTCCATTCTGGCATGTCTATCCACGGCCTCCTCTACTGTAAAGATGAAGCCACACTCAGGTTGGAGGAACAACACCTTATATTCCGTCTGGGTAGCCTCCAACCTGATGGCATGAACATTGACTTTTCTAACTTCCGCTAAGGCCCCACCTCCCCCTCGTACCCCATCTGTTATTTATTTATTATTATTCTCCCCCTTTATTTTCTCTCACTTTTTTCTCGCTCTGTACTATACTCCTTGCCTGCTCTCCATCTTCCTCTGGGTTCCCCCCCCCCCACCTTGTCTTTCTCCCTGGGCCTCCTGTCCCATGATCCTCTCGTATCCCCTTTTGCCAATCACCTGTCCAGCTCTTGGCTCCATCCCTCCCCCTCCTGTCTTCTCCTATCATTTTGGATCTTCCCCTCCCCCTCCCACTTTCAAATCTCTTACTCACTCTTCCTTCAGTTCGTCCTGATGAAGGGTCTCGGCCTGAAACGTCGACTGTACCTCTTCCTGGAGATGCTGCCTGGCCTGCTGCGTTCACCAGCATTTTGTGTGTGTGGATTGAACCAGTTTGGTTTGGTGTTGTGCCCAGCACAGACATTGTGGCCCAAAGGGTCTCCTTCTCAGCTGTACTGCTCCTCTGCTGACTGACGCCCAGTCTCCTGCATGTAGGATGTGGAGGGAAGCAACACACAGACACACACACACACACACAATTTAAGAACCAAGCACTCGAGTCCACCCCCGGACAGGAGGCTGTGGGGAGAGTGCTGGAAAATGGGGTGGGTGTGGTTCACTCCTGGAGGGGCCATCGGCAGTGGACTAGATGGGCTGAAGTATGCCACTCTTGGGTAATAAAGTGAAAGGTGGTGGGGGTGCAGACAGGGCTTTGAGCTCCGATGCCTTTCCCCCCCACCTGCATCCATGGTGCCGAGGTGGAGAGGGCTGAGGGTCTCAGGTTAAGACACCAAGGAAGCTCACCAGCGCCTCTACGTCCTTACCGCTCGAAGGAGACTTGGCACATCTCCAGTCCTCATCAGTGCACCAGAGAAAGCATCTCTCCAGACGCGTCACGGCTTGGTGGGGCAACTGATCCGCCCGTGGCCATGAGAAGGCACAGAGAGTCATGGACAACGCTCGGCTCATCACGGAAACCAGCCTCCCCTCCGTGGACTCTGTCTATACTTTCCCCTGCCTCGGTAAAGCAGCCAGCAGGATAATAAACCAACTCCAGTTCAGCCAAAGACCCCACCCACCCCAGTCATGCTCTTGTCTCGCCATCCTCCATCAGGCAGAAGATACAGAAGCCTGAAAGCACGCACCATAAGACGGAAGAAGAGCTTCTTCCACCGTGTTGGAAGACTCCTGAACAGTTCTCCAGTACGATAACATGGGCTCTTGATCTCACAATCTTCTTTTTCATGATCTTGTCTGCCTGCTCTGCACTTTCTCTATGGCTGTGACACTCTACTCTGCATCCTGTTACTGTTTGACCTTGTTCTACCTCAATACACTGTGTAGTGATGTGATCTGTGTGAACGATATACAAGACAAGATTGTCTCTGTATCTCGCTACACGTCAATAACAAACCAATTCCAATTCTTTTATTGTTTGACCTTGTGCTACCTCAATACACTGTGTAATGATGTGATCTGTGTGAACGATATACAAGACAAGATTGTCACTGTATCTCGGTACATCTGACAATAATAAACCAATTCCAATACCGAGGAAGAGGGAGCATCCCACTCAAATCCTTCACTCAGCGCCTTTACTTCCTGAGAAAGCTAAAGAAATTTGACCTGTCCCCTAAAATCTCACTAGTTTTTATAGATACACCGTAGAAAGCATTCTTCTAGGGTGCATAACAACCTGGTACGGAAGTTGTCCTGTTGAAGACCAAAAGAAGCCGCAGAAGATCGTGAACACGGCGCAGCACATCGCACAAACCAATCTTCCGTCCGTGGACTCACTTTACACCGCACGCTGTCAGAGCAGTGCTGCCAGGATAATCAAGGACACGACCCACCCAGCCAACACACTTTTTGTCTCTTCCCTCTGGGAGAAGGCTCAGGAGCTTGAAGACTCATACGGCCAGATTTGGGAACAGCTTCTTTCCAACTGTGATAAGACTGCTGAACGGATCCTGATCTGGTCCGTACCCTCCAAATATCGGGACCTGCCTCTTGGTTTGTTTTTTGCACTACCTTACTTTCCCTTTTCTATTTATGATTTATAATGTATAAATTAAATTTTTAATGTTTACTATTGATTTGTACTCCAGGGAGCAGGAAGCGCAGAATCAAATATCGCTGTGATGATTGTACACTCTAGTATCAATTGTTTGGCGACAATAAAGTATAAATCTGTCTTTCTCCCCGCCCACAGAACCAGCTAGGCTGAAGCCCTTGAGATCAAACTGGAATAAGGTGGCCCTGGCCTTTCTGGGCCTCTGCGCGGTGCTTGCTGTCATAGCCCTGGTATTGCACATTGAAGGTAAGCTCTGTGTGTGTGTACGCCTTCGCCGGTAGCGTGCTGGGATTGCTGGTGATCTAGCACCTTTAACTGAATATCGGTGAGCAAGGGGCAACACACACAAAATGGAGGAACTTGGCAGCTGAGGCAGCACTTATGGGGGAAATAAACAGTCGATGATTCGGGTCGCAACCCTTGATCGGGGCTGGAAAAGAAGGGTGCGGGGTGCAAAAGACAGAAATAATAAGGTGGAGGGAGGTGACAGGTGAGGGGGAAGGCAGGTGGGGTGGGGAGGGGACTGATGTGAGAAGCAGGGATGGAGAAGGAGGAATCTAATCAAAGACAGTAGACCATGGAAGAAAGAGAATCTTTCTTACCCTGGCCTTGACCCTCATCCCCTTCCTTTTCAGTTCTGATGAAGTGTCCTGGCCTGGAAGTTTATTTCTGTCCGTAGATGCTGCCTGACCCGCTGAGTTGCTCCAGCATCTTCTGACAAGGTGCCGCACCATCAGACAGCTTAACTAGATCCGAGCCTGCGGTATTACAGGATAGGTACTGGCATGGATGGAAGATTGGCCCATTGGCAGCAGGCAAAGAGTGGGAATAAGGGGGGAGCCTTTCCTGATTGGCTGCCAGTGGCTAGCACTGTTCAACAGAGATCAGTGTTGAGACTGACCCTTTTCACGTTATATGTCAATGACTTTGATGGGGGATTTGATGGCTTTGTGATCACTTTTGTGGACGATGCAAAGGTAGGTGGAGGGGCGGGTCGTTTTGAGGAAGCATGGAGCCTGAAGAAGGACTTGGACTGATTAGGAGAAGTGGCTGATGGAATATTGTGTAGGCAAGTATATGGTCATGTACTTCAAAAGCAGGGATAGACGATTTTCTAAATGGGGAAAAATGTCAGAAATCAGAGGTGCAAAGGGACTTGGGAGTCCTCATGCAGGACTCCCAGAAGGTTAACTTGCAGGTTGAGTCGGTGGTAAGGAAGGCAAATTCGATGTTAGCATTCATTTCAAGAGGATTGGAATACAAAAGCAAGTATTGGAGGAAGCTGGGGCTTTACGAGGCATTGTTCAGATTGCACTCGGAGTATTGTGAGCAGGTCTGGGCTCCCTTCTCTCAGAAGGGGTGTGCAAGTGCAGTGAGGAGGGGCGGCTCAAACTGGAGAGGGTCCAGAGGAGGTTGACGAGGATGTTCCTGGGAATGAAAGGGTTAACTCATCAGATGTGTTTAATGGTTCTGGATCTGCACTGAAAATCCGAATCAGGTTTAATATCATGGAATTTATTAACTCTGTGGCAGCAGTTCGATGCAATACAGGATAAATAGAGGGCGAAAATCTGAATGCTCTAAGTATATTAAAGAGTCATTACAATAAGTGGAGCAAAAACAGGAATTAAAAATAAAGTAGTGAGGTAGTGTTCACAGGTTCAACGTCCATTCAAAATCGGAGGGCAGAGGGGAAGAAGCTGTTCCTGAATTGCTGAGTGTGTGCCTTCAGGCTTCTGTACCTCCTACCTGATGGTAACAGTGAGAAAAGGACATGCCCTGGGTGCTGGAGGTCTTTAACAATGGACGCTGCCTTTCTGAGACACCGCTCCCTGAAGATGTCTTGGATACTACGGAGACTAGTAGCCACGCTGGAGCTGACGAATTTTACAACTTTCTGCAACTTATTTCGATCCCCCCACCCCCATACCAGATGGTGACGCACCCGGTCAGAACTCACCGGAGTTTAGAAGGATGAGAGGGAGGTGAGATCTGTCGATCTTGGATCTTGGACCTTTTGACAGGAAGAGCACGGTCTGGGCAGAAGCAACTCCAGCTCCATCATGCTGAGCGCTGGCACGCCCCAGGACTGTGTGTGCTCAGCCCGCTGCTGTTCAAACCAACCAACTCAAGTCTAATTGTCATTGAAACCGTACTTAGATACAGCAGGATGAGACAGTGGTCCTCTGGGGCCAGGGTGAAAAGGATACACGCGTATTCGAAATAACGAGAAAGGGGGAGAAAAAGAACATAGTCACGTGAGAAAGCACATCTTTAGTCCAAGTCCCTCAAATTGACCACAAACAAGAGACAATCTGCAGATGCATCAAATACAACACATACAAAATGCTGGAGGAACTCAGCAGGCCAGGCAGCATCTATGGAAAAGAGTGAACAGTCGAGGCTTTGGGCCGAGTTGTTCCCTCCAGACCAGCCTGTACTTCCATCAGTCCAACACTGGAGGGCAGCAGCCACCCCCACCGAGCCCTGACAGCACTCTATGATGAAAGTCCTCCCTACAACCGAGGCGACACTGCTACCTCGC
Source organism: Mobula birostris (assembly GCF_030028105.1). Taxonomy (NCBI): domain Eukaryota; kingdom Metazoa; phylum Chordata; class Chondrichthyes; order Myliobatiformes; family Myliobatidae; genus Mobula; species Mobula birostris. The sequence continues at coordinate 93,787,133 of NC_092382.1, forward strand.
CGCCTGTCTCACCACAAAGCAAAGGGAAGCAGCCCTGTCCAACAGAGTCTTGCAGTTGCAAAAGAACCATCCAGGACAGTCACGGTATCACTGCACGCCGACGCCTTCGCGCCAACTCAAAGTGACGCACTTGCGGGGAAACTAGCCCTTGTTTATTTCCGGTAAGTTGGCAGCGTGTATCCACGCAGTGGCCTCTCGGGGGCCAACCAAAGGTGCGCCTTTCTTTGTTAAATGCATTTTTGTACAGCAGGTCCACCGCATCAGTGAGCTGCTCATTGTTCGGAGAAGCTGGCCAGGAAGGCCATAAGAGTTGGCCAGCGATTCAGAGAAGGCGAGGAGGACCATCGGCCACGGGAGCTTGAGTCAGGCTGTTGGCCCCAGGAGGTGGAGTCGGACGTCGGCCCGGAGAGGTCGAGTCGGACGTCGGCCCGGGGAGGTCGAGTCGGACGTCGGCCCGGGGAGGTCGAGTCGGACGTCGGCCCGGGGAGGTCGAGTCGGACGTCGGCCCGGGGAGGTCGAGTCGGACGTCGGCCCGGGCAGGTCGAGTCGGACGTCGGCCCGGGCAGGTCGAGTCGGACGTCGGCCCGGGGAGGTCGAGTCGGACGTCGGCCCGGGGAGGTCGAGTCGGACGTCGGCCCGGGGAGGTCGTGTCGGACGTCGGCCCGGGGAGGTCGAGTCGGACGTCGGCCCGGGGAGGTCGAGTCGGACGTCGGCCCGGGGAGGTCGAGTCGGACGTCGGCCCGGGGAGGTCGAGTCGGACGTCGGGCTGGGGAAGTCGAGTCGGACGTTGGGCTGGGGAGGTCGAGTCAGGCTGTCGGACTGCAGGAGAAGCTGGACTGGGTTTGGAGGAGCTGACCTAGGTGCTGCCCACCACTCTGATTTGATCTGAGTTTGGCTTTGAACAGCCTGAGTCATAACGTGGATGAGAGATGATCGTAGACCTTAGGAAGGTGCAGGCTGGCCACTCCTCATGGTGCAGAAATGGCTGCTCCGCAGAGAGAATGAGCCGTGCCAGGTCTCTGGGAGTGCACATGGCGGGTGCTGTCGCCCGGTCCCCCAGCTTTGGTCAGGAAGGCACAGCAGCGTCTGGACTTCCTCAGGGGACTGAGGCGATGAGGCTCTCCCCACCCCCCCATCCCCATTCTCGCCAACCCTTACAGGAGCACCACCGAGACTGTCCCCCCCCCCCCCCCGACCGGCTGGGTCACCGCCTGGGACGGGAATTGCGCGGTGGTCTGACCGCAAGACCCGACAGAGGATTGCGAGGGCGGCCGAGAGGACCATCGGGGTCTCTCTCCCACCCACCTGAGATGACTTGCAGGAACAAGCCGCCCAGCACTGTCAGAGAACCCCCTCCCATCCGTCCAACAGTCTCTTTGACCCCCAACCATCGGGAGGGGGGGAGGTACCGTGTAGCATCAGGACGAGGACTATTGGGGTAGTGGGGGAGTGGTTGCCATGGTAGTGTAGTGTGACCCTATTACAGGTCGGGGTGTCAGAGTTCAGAGTTCAATTCCAGTGTCACCTGTAAGGAGTCTCTGTCCGCCCTCCCCATGGAATGCATGGGTTTTCCCCAGGTTCTCCGGTTTCCTCCCACAGTCCAAAGACGTACCGGGTGGGTCCATCGGTCATTGTAAATTGTCCCGTTATGAGGATGGGTTTAATTGGGGTTGTCAAGAGTTACTGGGGCTGTGTGGCTCAAAGGGTCCAAAGGCCTACTCCCGCTCTGCATTGCTGAATAAGTAAGAATTCTAGGACCAGGGCCGCAGCCTCTCACAAAAGAGAGGGACGTTCCTTTAGAACGGAGCTGAGGGGGAACCTCTTTATCCAGAGAGTGGTGAGTGGCAGCCGCAGGCGGAGGTAGAGAGGCTCTTGATTCAACAGGCCGTCAGCGGTGATGGGGAGGAGGCAGGAGAGGGGGAAGAAGTCGGCCGTGGTCAAGTGGTGGAGCAGACTCGACGGGCCGAATGGCTCCACGCAGCTCCTGTCTCTTCTGCTCTGACTGGATGGAGCGTACGGTCTGAAGAGCAACATGGAGGACGGCGGTGGAGGTACTCGGAGGGTAACAGTGGTGAGGCTTCCTCCGGTCAGAACTCCAAGGAGGAGGCGCTTCTTGAGCTGCTGAGGGAGAGAGGGAGGACAGAGGCGGGCGGTGACTCCCTCACGCCTCCTTCCGGTTTGGAGTGAGGGTCAAAGGGAGGGAGGGCATACAGTTTCCAAAAGGCGGATGCGTCTCCCCCCCTCCCGAGGCTCTGCGCCCAGCCGGTGGGACGGGGGGGCCGTGCTGAGGGCCTCACAACGCTGGGACCCCGCTCGGGTCCAGCCCTTTTGTCCCACACCAGCTGCACCCGCTGGCGTTAACTCCTCCTCTCGCCGTCCCTTCCTCTCTGTCGCTCCCGCCAACTCGCCCACCTCCCCCTCATTCAGCCCGGTCCTCTCTCGCCTAACCCCCCCCCCCGGCAGCTGCCAGATTCGCTCCAACACCCCCCCTCGCTCAGATACGACCCTGCTTGCCTTCCTCCCTCCGCATGTTCACCTCCTCCCCTCACCCGCCTCCACCCGCCCCTGAGCTTGCCCCACTCACCTTCTCCCCCCCATTGGCGTATGCCCTCGTCTCGCCTCCGTGATCACCCCACATTACGCCCTTCACACCTACCACAGCCCCACCCTCACTCACTCCTCAGCACTACATCCGCCTCATCTCCCTCCTTGCTCTCCGCCTCACTCTGCTGCCCCTCCCTCTAACACTCCCCCTCGCTCCCCCCTCCACACACACTCGCCTCCCCTCCTCCCTCTTGCTCACCTCTGTCCCCAGTCACTCTCAGTCCTCTCCCCTTCGCACTTTCCTTCCCCTCGCTCACCTCCTACCTCTCACCCGCAGCAGATGGCACCGCCACTCGCTGCCTCCCCCTCCCTCAATCACTCCGTCATCCCTCCTTCATTTCACCCCCTCACTCGTCTACCCCTCCCTCCCTGACACTCCTTCGATTGTTTCACCCTTCCCTCAATCGCTTCACTCGCCCTTGCTCATCTCCCCTCCCTCGCTTGCTGTACCCTCCCCCGCTGGCCTTCCCCTCCTCTCGCTTGCCTCCCCTTCCCTTGCTCATCTCCTCCTCCTCTCACTCACCTCCCCCTCCTCTCTCTCATTTTACCCTCCCTCGCTCACTGCACCCTCCCTCGCTCGCTGCGCCCTCCCTCGCTCGCCGTACCCTCCCTCGCTCGCCGTACCCTCCCTCGCTCGCCGTACCCTCCTTCGCTCGCCGTACCCTCCCTCGCTCGTTTTACTCTCCCTCACACGCCTCCCCGTGCTCTCCCTCGCCGTGCCCTCCATCGCTCGCCGTGACCTCCCTCGCTCGCCGTACACCCCCTCACTCGCCGTGCCCTCTGCTCGCTCACCTCCCAATCCACTCGCTCGCTTCACCCTCCCTCGCGTGCCTCCCTCTCCTCATTCGTTTTACCCTCCCTCGCTCGTCTCCCCCTCCCTCGCTCGTCTCCCCCTCCCTCGCTCGCTGTACCCACCCTCGCTCGCTGTGCCCTCCCTCGCTCGCTGTGCCCTCCCTCGCTCGCTGTACCCTCCCTCGCTCGTCATACCCTCCCTCGCTCGTTTTACTATCCCTCGCTCGCTGTACCCTCCCTCGCTCGTCATACCCTCCCTCGCTCGCTGTACCCTCCCTCGCTCGTCATACCCTCCCTCGCTCGTCATACCCTCCCTCGCTCGCTGTACCCTCCCTCGCTCGTCATACCCTCCCTCGCTCGTCGTACCCTCCCTCGCTCGTCGTACCCTCCCTCGCTCGTCGTACCCTCCCTCGCTCGCCGTACCCTCCCTCGCTCGCTGTACCCTCCCTCGCTCGTTTTACTATCCCTCGCTCGTCATACCCTCCCTCGCTCGCTGTACCCTCCCTCGCTCGTCATACCCTCCCTCGCTCGTTTTACTATCCCTCGCTCGCTGTACCCTCCCTCGCTCGTCATACCCTCCCTCGCTCGTCATACCCTCCCTCGCTCGTCATACCCTCCCTCGCTCGTCGTACCCTCCCTCGCTCGCCGTACCCTCCCTCGCTCGTCATACCCTCCCTCGCTCGCTGTACCCTCCCTCGCTCGTTTTACTATCCCTCGCTCGTCATACCCTCCCTCGCTCGTCATACCCTCCCTCGCTCGTCATACCCTCCCTCGCTCGTTTTACTATCCCTCGCTCGCTGTACCCACCCTCGCTCGTCATACCCTCCCTCGCTCGCTGTACCCTCCCTCGCTCGTCATACCCTCCCTCGCTCGTCATACCCTCCCTCGCTCGTCATACCCTCCCTCGCTCGTCATACCCTCCCTCGCTCGTTTTACTATCCCTCGCTCGCTGTACCCTCCCTCGCTCGTCATACCCTCCCTCGCTCGTTTTACTATCCCTCGCTCGTCATACCCTCCCTCGCTCGTCATACCCTCCCTCGCTCGTCATACCCTCCCTCGCTCGCTGTACCCTCCCTCGCTCGTCATACCCTCCCTCGCTCGCTGTACCCTCCCTCGCTCGTCATACCCTCCCTCGCTCGTCATACCCTCCCTCGCTCGTCTCCCCCTCCCTCGCTCGCTGTACCCACCCTCGCTCGCTGTACCCTCCCTCGCTCGCTGTACCCTCCCTCGCTCGTTTTACCCTCCGTCGCCCGCCTCCCCCTCCACTCGCTCGTCTCCCCCTCCCTCGCTCGCTGTACCCACCCTCGCTCGCTGTACCCACCCTCGCTCGCTGTGACCTCCCTCGCTCGCTGTACCCTCCCTCGCTCGCTGTGCCCTCCCTCGCTCGCTGTACCCTCCCTCGCTCGTTTTACCCTCCGTCGCCTGCCTCCCCCTCCACTCGCTCGCCTCCCCCTCCCTCGCGTCCCTTTACCTCGCTCGCTGTGCCCACCCTCGCTCGCCTCCCCCTCCCTCGCTCGCTGTACCCTCCCTCGCTCGCTGTACCCACCCTCGCTCGCTGTACCCTCCCTCGCTCGCTGTGCCCACCCTCGCTCGCTGTGCCCACCCTCGCTCGCTGTGCCCACCCTCGCTCGCTGTACCCTCCCTCGCTCGTTTTACCCTCCGTCGCCTGCCTCCCCCTCCACTCGCTCGCCTCCCCCTCCCTCGCGTCCCTTTACCTCGCTCGCTGTACCCTCCCTCGCTCTCCTCCCCTTCTCTCGCTCGCCGTACCCTCCTTCGCACGTCCTACCCTCCCTCGCTCGTCATACCCTCCCTCGCTCGTTTTACTATCCCTCGCTCGTTTTACTATCCCTCGCTCGCCGTACCCTCCTTCGCTCGTCATACCCTCCTTCGCTCGTCATACCCTCCCTCGCTCGTCATACCCTCCCTCGCTCGTTTTACTATCCCTCGCTCGTTTTACTATCCCTCGCTCGCCGTACCCTCCTTCGCTCGTTTTACTATCCCTCGCTCGCCGTACCCTCCTTCGCTCGTCATACCCTCCCTCGCTCGTCATACCCTCCCTCGCTCGCTGTACCCTCCCTCGCTCGCTGTACCCTCCCTCGCTCGTCATACCCTCCCTCGCTCGTCATACCCTCCCTCGCTCGTCATACCCTCCCTCGCTCGCTGTACCCACCCTCGCTCGCTGTACCCTCCCTCGCTCGTCGTACCCTCCCTCGCTCGTCATACCCTCCCTCGCTCGTCATACCCTCCCTCGCTCGTTTTACTATCCCTCGCTCGCTGTACCCTCCCTCGCTCGTCATACCCTCCCTCGCTCGTTTTACTATCCCTCGCTCGCTGTACCCTCCCTCGCTCGTCATACCCTCCCTCGCTCGTCATACCCTCCCTCGCTCGTCATACCCTCCCTCGCTCGCTGTACCCTCCCTCGCTCGCTGTACCCTCCCTCGCTCGTCATACCCTCCCTCGCTCGTCATACCCTCCCTCGCTCGTCATACCCTCCCTCGCTCGTTTTACTATCCCTCGCTCGCTGTACCCTCCCTCGCTCGTCATACCCTCCCTCGCTCGTCATACCCTCCCTCGCTCGTCATACCCTCCCTCGCTCGTTTTACTATCCCTCGCTCGTCATACCCTCCCTCGCTCGTCATACCCTCCCTCGCTCGTTTTACTATCCCTCGCTCGCTGTACCCTCCCTCGCTCGTCATACCCTCCCTCGCTCGTCATACCCTCCCTCGCTCGTCATACCCTCCCTCGCTCGCTGTACCCTCCCTCGCTCGTCATACCCTCCCTCGCTCGTCCTACCCTCCCTCGCTCGCTGTACCCTCCCTCGCTCGTCATACCCTCCCTCGCTCGTTTTACTATCCCTCGCTCGCTGTACCCTCCCTCGCTCGCTGTACCCTCCCTCGCTCGTCATACCCTCCCTCGCTCGTCATACCCTCCCTCGCTCGTCTCCCCCTCCCTCGCTCGCTGTACCCACCCTCGCTCGCTGTACCCACCCTCGCTCGCTGTACCCTCCCTCGCTCGCTGTACCCACCCTCGCTCGCTGTACCCTCCCTCGCTCGCTGTGCACTCCCTCGCTCGCTGTACCCACCCTCGCTCGCTGTACCCTCCCTCGCTCGCTGTACCCTCCCTCGCTCGCTGTACCCTCCCTCGCTCGTTTTACCCTCCGTCGCCCGCCTCCCCCTCCACTCGCTCGTCTCCCCCTCCCTCGCTCGCTGTACCCACCCTCGCTCGCTGTGCCCTCCCTCGCTCGTCATACCCTCCCTCGCTCGTCATACCCTCCCTCGCTCGTCATACCCACCCTCGCTCGCTGTACCCTCCCTCGCTCGCCGTACCCTCCCTCGCTCGCCGTACCCTCCTTCGCACGTCCTACCCTCCCTCGCTCGTCATACCCTCCCTCGCTCGTCATACCCTCCCTCGCTCGTCATACCCTCCCTCGCTCGTTTTACTATCCCTCGCTCGCTGTACCCTCCCTCGCTCGTCGTACCCTCCCTCGCTCGCTGTACCCTCCCTCGCTCGTCATACCCTCCCTCGCTCGCTGTACCCTCCCTCGCTCGCTGTACCCTCCCTCGCTCGTCATACCCTCCCTCGCTCGTTTTACTATCCCTCGCTCGCTGTACCCTCCCTCGCTCGCTGTACCCTCCCTCGCTCGTCATACCCTCCCTCGCTCGTCATACCCTCCCTCGCTCGTCATACCCTCCCTCGCTCGCTGTACCTTCCCTCGCTCGCTGTACCCTCCCTCGCTCGCATCCCTTTACCTCGCTCGCCTCCCCCTCCCTCGCCTCCCTTTACCTCGTTCGCTGTACTCTCCCTCGCCTCCCTTACCTCGCTCGCTGTACCCTCCCTCGCTCGCCTACGCCTCCCTCGCTCGCCGTGCCCTCTCTCACTCGCCTCCCCGTCTCTCGCTCGTTTTACCCCCCTGCTCGCCATTCCCTCCCTCCCTCGTCATACCCTCCCTCGCTCGTCATACCCTCCCTCGCTCGCTGTACCCTCCCTCGCTCGTCATACCCTCCCTCGCCCGTCATACCCTCCCTCGCTCGCTGTACCCTCCCTCGCTCGTCATACCCTCCCTCGCTCGTCATACCCTCCCTCGCTCGCTGTACCCTCCCTCGCTCGTCATACCCTCCCTCGCTCGTTTTACTATCCCTCGCTCGCTGTACCCTCCCTCGCTCGCTGTACCCTCCCTCGCTCGCTGTACCCTCCCTCGCTCGTCATACCCTCCCTCGCTCGCTGTACCCTCCCTCGCTCGCTGTACCCTCCCTCGCTCGTCATACCCTCCCTCGCTCGTCATACCCTCCCTCGCTCGTTTTACTATCCCTCGCTCGCTGTACCCTCCCTCGCTCGTCATACCCTCCCTCGCTCGTCATACCCTCCCTCGCTCGCTGTACCCTCCCTCGCTCGTCATACCCTCCCTCGCTCGTTTTACTATCCCTCGCTCGCTGTACCCTCCCTCGCTCGCTGTACCCTCCCTCGCTCGCTGTACCCTCCCTCGCTCGTCGTACCCTCCCTCGCTCGTCGTACCCTCCCTCGCTCGTCGTACCCTCCCTCGCTCGCCGTACCCTCCCTCGCTCGTCGTACCCTCCCTCGCTCGTCGTACCCTCCCTCGCTCGTCATACCCTCCCTCGCTCGTTTTACTATCCCTCGCTCGCTGTACCCTCCCTCGCTCGTCATACCCTCCCTCGCTCGTTTTACTATCCCTCGCTCGCTGTACCCTCCCTCGCTCGTCATACCCTCCCTCGCTCGTTTTACTATCTCTCGCTCGCTGTACCCTCCCTCGCTCGTCATACCCTCCCTCGATCGTCATACCCTCCCTCGCTCGCCGTACCCTCCCTCGCTCGTCGTACCCTCCCTCGCTCGTCATACCCTCCCTCGCTCGTCATACCCTCCCTCGCTCGTTTTACTATCCCTCGCTCGCTGTACCCTCCCTCGCTCGTCATACCCTCCCTCGCTCGCTGTACCCTCCCTCGCTCGTCGTACCCTCCCTCGCTCGCCGTACCCTCCCTCGCTCGTCATACCCTCTCTCGCTCGCTGTACCCTCCCTCTCTCGTTTTACTATCCCTCGCTCGTCATACCCTCCCTCGCTCGTCATACCCTCCCTCGCTCGTTTTACTATCCCTCGCTCGCTGTACCCTCCCTCGCTCGTCATACCCTCCCTCGCTCGTCATACCCTCCCTCGCTCGTTTTACTATCCCTCGCTCGCTGTACCCTCCCTCGCTCGCTGTACCCTCCCTCGCTCGTCATACCCTCCCTCGCTCGTCATACCCTCCCTCGCTCGTCATACCCTCCCTCGCTCGTTTTACTATCCCTCGCTCGCTGTACCCTCCCTCGCTCGCTGTGCCCTCCCTCGCTCGTCATACCCTCCCTCGCTCGCTGTACCCTCCCTCGCTCGCTGTACCCTCCCTCGCTCGTCATACCCTCCCTCGCTCGCTGTACCCTCCCTCGCTCGTCTCCCCCTCCCTCGCTCGCTGTACCCACCCTCGCTCGCTGTACCCACCCTCGCTCGTCATACCCTCCCTCGCTCGTCATACCCTCCCTCGCTCGTCATACCCTCCCTCGCTCGTCTCCCCCTCCCTCGCTCGCTGTACCCACCCTCGCTCGCTGTACCCACCCTCGCTCGCTGTACCCTCCCTCGCTCGCTGTACCCTCCCTCGCTCGTTTTACCCTCCGTCGCCCGCCTCCCCCTCCACTCGCTCGTCTCCCCCTCCCTCGCTCGCTGTACCCTCCCTCGCTCGCTGTACCCTCCCTCGCTCGTTTTACCCTCCGTCGCCCGCCTCCCCCTCCACTCGCTCGTCTCCCCCTCCCTCGCTCGTCATACCCTCCCTCGCTCGTCATACCCTCCCTCGCTCGTCATACCCTCCCTCGCTCGCTGTACCCACCCTCGCTCGTCATACCCTCCCTCGCTCGCTGTACCCTCCCTCGCTCGCTGTACCCTCCCTCGCTCGTCATACCCTCCCTCGCTCTCATACCCTCCCTCGCTCGCTGTACCCTCCCTCGCTCGTCTCCCCCTCCCTCGCTCGTCATACCCTCCCTCGCTCGTCATACCCTCCCTCGCTCGTCATACCCACCCTCGCTCGCTGTACCCTCCCTCGCTCTCCTCCCCTTCTCTCGCTCGCCGTACCCTCCTTCGCACGTCCTACCCTCCCTCGCTCGTCATACCCTCCCTCGCTCGTCATACCCTCCCTCGCTCGTCATACCCTCCCTCGCTCGCTGTACCCTCCCTCGCTCGCTGTACCCTCCCTCGCTCGTCATACCCTCCCTCGCTCGTCGTACCCTCCCTCGCTCGCTGTACCCTCTCTCGCTCGCTGTACCCTCCCTCTCTCGTTTTACTATCCCTCGCTCGTCATACCCTCCCTCGCTCGTCATACCCTCCCTCGCTCGTCATACCCTCCCTCGCTCGCTGTACCCTCCCTCGCTCGTCATACCCTCCCTCGCTCGCTGTACCCTCCCTCGCTCGTTTTACTATCCCTCGCTCGCTGTACCCTCCCTCGCTCGTCATACCCTCCCTCGCTCGTCATACCCTCCCTCGCTCGTCATACCCTCCCTCGCTCGTCGTACCCTCCCTCGCTCGCTGTACCCTCCCTCGCTCGTTTTACTATCCCTCGCTCGCTGTACCCTCCCTCGCTCGTCATACCCTCCCTCGCTCGTCATACCCACCCTCGCTCGTCATACCCTCCCTCGCTCGTCATACCCTCCCTCGCTCGCTGTACCCTCCCTCGCTCGTCATACCCTCCCTCGCTCGTCATACCCTCCCTCGCTCGTCATACCCTCCCTCGCTCGCTGTACCCTCCCTCGCTCGTCATACCCTCCCTCGCTCGTCATACCCTCCCTCGCTCGTCATACCCTCCCTCGCTCGCTGTACCCTCCCTCGCTCGCTGTACCCTCCCTCGCTCGTCATACCCTCCCTCGCTCGTCATACCCTCCCTCGCTCGTCATACCCTCCCTCGCTCGCTGTACCCTCCCTCGCTCGCTGTACCCTCCCTCGCTCGCTGTACCCTCCCTCGCTCGTCATACCCTCCCTCGCTCGTCATACCCTCCCTCGCTCGTTTTACTATCCCTCGCTCGCTGTACCCTCCCTCGCTCGCTGTACCCTCCCTCGCTCGTCATACCCTCCCTCGCTCGTCATACCCTCCCTCGCTCGTCTCCCCCTCCCTCGCTCGCTGTACCCACCCTCGCTCGCTGTACCCACCCTCGCTCGCTGTACCCTCCCTCGCTCGCTGTGCCCTCCCTCGCTCGCTGTACCCACCCTCGCTCGCTGTACCCTCCCTCGCTCGCTGTACCCTCCCTCGCTCGTTTTACCCTCCGTCGCCCGCCTCCCCCTCCACTCGCTCGTCTCCCCCTCCCTCGCTCGCTGTACCCACCCTCGCTCGCTGTGCCCTCCCTCGCTCGTCATACCCTCCCTCGCTCGTCATACCCTCCCTCGCTCGTCATACCCACCCTCGCTCGCTGTACCCTCCCTCGCTCGCTGTACCCTCCCTCGCTCGCCGTACCCTCCTTCGCACGTCCTACCCTCCCTCGCTCGTCATACCCTCCCTCGCTCGTCATACCCTCCCTCGCTCGTCATACCCTCCCTCGCTCGTTTTACTATCCCTCGCTCGTCGTACCCTCCCTCGCTCGCTGTACCCTCACTCGCTCGTCATACCCTCCCTCGCTCGTCATACCCTCCCTCGCTCGTCATACCCTCCCTCGCTCGTCATACCCTCCCTCGCTCGTCATACCCTCCCTCGCTCGCTGTACCCACCCTCGCTCGTCATACCCTCCCTCGCTCGCTGTACCCTCCCTCGCTCGCTGTACCCTCCCTCGCTCGTCATACCCTCCCTCGCTCGTCATACCCTCCCTCGCTCGTCATACCCTCCCTCGCTCGCTGTACCCACCCTCGCTCGTCATACCCTCCCTCGCTCGCTGTACCCTCCCTCGCTCGTCATACCCTCCCTCGCTCGTCATACCCTCCCTCGCTCGCTGTACCCTCCCTCGCTCGCTGTACCCTCCCTCGCTCGTCATACCCTCCCTCGCTCGTCATACCCTCCCTCGCTCGTTTTACTATCCCTCGCTCGTCATACCCTCCCTCGCTCGTCATACCCTCCCTCGCTCGTCATACCCTCCCTCGCTCGTCATACCCTCCCTCGCTCGTTTTACTATCCCTCGCTCGCTGTACCCTCCCTCGCTCGTCATACCCTCCCTCGCTCGTCATACCCTCCCTCGCTCGTCATACCCTCCCTCGCTCGTCATACCCTCCCTCGCTCGCCGTACCCTCCCTCGCTCGCTGTACCCTCCCTCGCTCGTCATACCCTCCCTCGCTCGTTTTACTATCCCTCGCTCGCTGTACCCTCCCTCGCTCGTCATACCCTCCCTCGCTCGTCATACCCTCCCTCGCTCGTTTTACTATCCCTCGCTCGCTGTACCCTCCCTCGCTCGTCATACCCTCCCTCGCTCGCTGTACCCTCCCTCGCTCGTCATACCCTCCCTCGCTCGTTTTACTATCCCTCGCTCGCTGTACCCTCCCTCGCTCGCTGTACCCTCCCTCGCTCGTCATACCCTCCCTCGCTCGCTGTACCCTCCCTCGCTCGCTGTACCCTCCCTCGCTCGTCATACCCTCCCTCGCTCGTCATACCCTCCCTCGCTCGCTGTACCCTCCCTCGCTCGTCATACCCTCCCTCGCTCGTCATACCCTCCCTCGCTCGTTTTACTATCCCTCGCTCGCTGTACCCTCCCTCGCTCGTCATACCCTCCCTCGCTCGTCATACCCTCCCTCGCTCGTCGTACCCTCCCTCGCTCGCCGTACCCTCCCTCGCTCGCCGTACCCTCCCTCGCTCGTCATACCCTCCCTCGCTCGTCATACCCTCCCTCGCTCGTCATACCCTCCCTCGCTCGTTTTACCATCCCTCGCTCGCTGTACCCTCCCTCGCTCGTCGTACCCTCCCTCGCTCGTTTTACTATCCCTCGCTCGCTGTACCCTCCCTCGCTCGTCATACCCTCCCTCGCTCGTCATACCCTCCCTCGCTCGCCGTACCCTCCCTCGCTCGTCATACCCTCCCTCGCTCGCTGTACCCTCCCTCGCTCGTTTTACTATCCCTCGCTCGTCATACCCTCCCTCGCTCGTCATACCCTCCCTCGCTCGTTTTACTATCCCTCGCTCGCTGTACCCACCCTCGCTCGTCATACCCTCCCTCGCTCGTCATACCCTCCCTCGCTCGTCGTACCCTCCCTCGCTCGTCATACCCTCCCTCGCTCATCATACCCTCCCTCGCTCGTCATTCCCTCCCTCGCTCGTTTTACTATCCCTCGCTCGCTGTACCCTCCCTCGCTCGCTGTACCCTCCCTCGCTCGTCATACCCTCCCTCGCTCGTCATACCCTCCCTCGCTCGCCGTACCCTCCCTCGCTCGTCATACCCTCCCTTCGCCTCGCTGTACCCTCCCTCGCTCGTTTTACTATCCCTCGCTCGTCATACACTCCTCGCTCGTCATACCCTCCCTCGCTCGTCATACCCTCCCTCGCTCGTCATACCCTCCCTCGCTCGTTTTACTATCCCTCGCTCGGCTGTACCCACCCTCGCTCGTCATACCCTCCCTCGCTCGCTGTACCCTCCCTCGCTCGTCATACCCTCCCTCGCTCGTCTCCCCCTCCCTCGCTCGCTGTACCCTCCCTCGCTCGCTGTACCCTCCCTCGCTCGTCATACCCTCCCTCGCTCGTCATACCTCCCTCGCTCGTCTCCCCCCTCCCTCGCTCGCTGTACCCACCCTCGCTCGCTGTACCCTCCCTCGCTCGCTGTACCCTCCCTCGCTCGTTTTACCCCTCCGTCGCCCGCCTCCCCCTCCACTCGCTCGTCTCCCCCTCCCTCCCTCGCTGTACCCTCCCTCGCTCGCTGTACCCTCCCTCGCTCGTTTTACCCTCCGTCGCCCGCCTCCCCCTCCACTCGCTCGTCTCCCCCTCCCTCGCTCGTCATACCCTCCCTCGCTCGTCATACCCTCCCTCGCTCGTCATACCCACCCTCGCTCGCTGTACCCTCCCTCGCTCGGTCATACCCTCCCTCGCTCGCTGTACCCTCCCTCGCTCGCTGTGCCCTCCCTCGCTCGTTTTACCCTCCGTCGCCTGCCTCCCCCTCCCTCGCGTCCCTTTACCTCGCTCGCTGTACCCTCCTCGCTCTCCTCCCCTTCTCTCGCTCGCCGTACCCCTCCTTCGCACGTCCTACCCTCCCTCGCTCGTCATACCCTCCCTCGCTCGTCATACCCTCCCTCGCTCGTCATACCCTCCCTCGCTCGTTTTTACTATCCCTCGCTCGCTGTACCCTCCCTCGCTCGCTGTACCCTCCCTCGCTCGTCGTACCTCCCTCGCTCGCTGTACCCTCCCTCGCTCGTCGTACCCTCCCTCGCTCGTCATACCCTCCCTCGCTCGTCATACCCTCCCTCGCTCGTCATACCCTCCCTCGCTCGCTGTACCTTCCCTCGCTCGTCATAACCCTCCCTCGCTCGTCATACCCTCCCTCGCTCGTTTTACTATCCCTCGCTCTGTCATACCCTCCCTCGCTCGTCATACCCTCCCTCGCTCGGTCATACCCTCCCTCGCTCGTTTTACTATCCCTCGCTCGCTGTACCCTCCCTCGCTCGTCATACACCTCCCTCGCTCGTTTTACTATCCCTCGCTCGCTGTACCCTCCCTCGCTCGTCATACCCTCCTCGCGTCGTCATACCCTCCCTCGCTCGTCGTCATACCCTCCCTCGCTCGCTGTACCCTCCCTCGCTCGTCATACCCTCCCTCGCTCGTCATACCCTCCCTCGCTCGCTGTACCCTCTCTCGCTCGCCGTACCCTCCCTCGCTCGTCATACCCTCCCTCGCTCGCTGTACCCTCCCTCGCTCGCTGTACCCTCCCTCGCTCGTTTTACCCTCCGTCGCCCGCCTCCCCCTCCCACTCGCTCGTCTCCCCCTCCCTCGCTCGCTGTACCCACCCTCGCTCGCTGTGCCCTCCCTCGCTCGTCATACCCTCCCTCGCTCGTCATACCCTCCCTCGCTCGTCATACCCACCCTCGCTCGCTGTACCACTCCCTCGCTCGCCGTACCTCCACCCTCGCTCGCCGTACCCTCCTTCGCACGTCCTACCCTCCCTCGCTCGTCATACCCTCCCTCGCTCGTCATACCCTCCCTCGCTCGTCATACCCTCCCTCGCTCGTTTTACTATCCCTCGCTCGCTGTACCCTCCCTCGCTCGTCGTACCCTCCCTCGCTCGCTGTACCCTCCCTCGCTCGTCATACCCTCCCTCGCTCGCTGTACCCTCCCTCGCTCGCTGTACCCTCCCTCGCTCGTCATACCCTTCCTCGCTCTGTCATACCCACCCTCGCTCGTCATACCCTCCCCCGCTCGTCATACCCTCCCTCGCTCGTCGTACCCTCCCTCGCTCGCTGTACCCTCCCTCGCTCGTCATACCCTCCCTCGCTCGTTTTACTATCCCTCGCTCGGTCTCCCCCTCCCTCGCTCGCTGTACCCACCCTCGCTCGCTGTACCCTCCTCGCTCGCTGTGCCCTCCTCCCTCGCTCGCTGTACCCACCCTCGCTCGTTTTAACCCTCCGTCGCCCGCCTCCCCCTCCACTCGCTCGTCTCCCCCTCCTCGCTCGCTGTACCCACCCTCGCTCGCTGTGCCCTCCCTCGCTCGTCATACCCTCCCTCGCTCGTCATAACCCTCCCTCGCTCGTCATACCCACCCTCGCTCGCTGTACCCTCCCTCGCTCGCTGTACCCTCCCTCGCTCGCCGTACCCTCCTTCGCACGTCCTACCCTCCCTCGCTCGTCATACCCTCCCTCGCTCGTCATACACTCCCTCGCTCGTTTTACTATCCCTCGCTCGCTGTACCCTCCCTCGCTCGTCGTACCCTCCCTCGCTCGCTGTACCCTCCCTCGCTCGTCATACCCTCCCTCGCTCGCTGTACCCTCCCTCGCTCGCTGTACCCTCCCTCGCTCGTCATACCCTCCCTCGCTCGTTTTACTATCCCTCGCTCGTCATACCCTCCCTCGCTCGTCATACCCTCCCTCGCTCGTCATACCCTCCCTCGCTCGCTGTACCCTCCCTCGCTCGTCATACCCCTCCCTCGCTCGTTTTACTATCCCTCGCTCGCTGTACCCTCCCTCGCTCGCTGTACCCTCCCTCCCTCGCCGTACCCTCCCCTCGCTCGCCGTACCCTCCCTCGCTCGCCGTACCCTCCCTCGCTCGTCATACCCTCCCTCGCTCGCTGTTACCCTCCCTCGCTCGCTGTACCCTCCCTCGCTCGTCATACCCTCCCTCGCTCGTTTTACTATCCCTCGCTCGCTGTACCCTCCCTCGCTCGTCATACCCTCCCTCGCTCGTCATACCCTCCCTCGCTCGTCGTACCCTCCCTCGCTCGCCGTACCCTCCCTCGCTCGTCGTACCCCTCCCTCGCTCGTCATACCCTCCCTCGCTCGTCATACCCTCCCTCGCTCGTTTTACCATCCCTCGCTCGCTGTACCCTCCCTCGCTCGTCGTACCCTCCCTCGCTCGTTTTACTATCCCTCGCTCGCTGTACCCTCCCTCGCTCGTCATACCCTCCCTCGCTCGTCATACCCTCCCTCGCTCGTCATACCCTCCCTCGCTCGCTGTACCCTCCCTCGCTCGCTGTACCCTCCCTCGCTCGTCATACCCTCCCTCGCTCGTCATACCCTCCCTCGCTCGTCATACCCTCCCTCGCTCGCCGTACCCTCCCTCGCTCGTCGTACCCTCCCTCGCTCGCTGTACCCTCCCTCGCTCGTTTTACTATCCCTCGCTCGTCATACCCTCCCTCGCTCGTCATACCCTCCCTCGCTCGTCATACCCTCCCTCGCTCGTTTTACTATCCCTCGCTCGCTGTACCCACCCTCGCTCGTCATACCCTCCCTCGCTCGTCGTACCCTCCCTCGCTCGTCGTACCCTCCCTCGCTCGTCGTACCCTCCTCGCTCGTCATACCCTCCCTCGCTCGTTTTACTGTCCCTCGCTCGCTGTACCCTCCCTCGCTCGTCATAACCCTCCCTCGCTCGTTTTACTATCCCTCGCTCGTCATACCCTCCCTCGCTCGTCATACCCTCCCTCGCTCGTCATACCCCTCCCTCGCTCGTTTTACTATCCCTAGCTCGCTGTACCCTCCCTCGCTCGTCATACCCTCCCTCGCTCGTCATACCCTCCTCGCTCGTTTTACTATCCCTCGCTCGCTGTACCCTCCCTCGCTCGTCGTACCCTCCCTCGCTCGTCATATACCCTCCCTCGCTCGTCATACCCTCCCCTCGCTCGTCATACCCTCCCTCGCTCGTTTTACTATCCCTCGCTCGCTGTACCCTCCCTCGCTCGTCATACCCTCCCTCGCTCGTTTTACTATCCCTCGCTCGCTGTACCCTCCTCGCTCGTCATACCCTCCCTCGCTCGTCATACCCTCCCTCGCTCGTCATACCCTCCCTCGCTCGCCGTACCCTCCCTCGCTCGCTGTACCCTCCCTCGCTCGTCATACCCTCCCTCGCTCGCTGTACCCTCCCTCGCTCGTCATACCTCCCTCGCTCGTCATACCCTCCCTCGCTCGTCTCCCCTCCCCTCGCTCGCTGTACCCACCCTCGCTCGCTGTACCCTCCCTCGCTCGCTGTACCCTCCCTCGCTCGTTTTACCCTCCGTCGCCCGCCTCCCCCTCCACTCGCTCGTCTCCCCCTCCCTCGCTC